>NW_026611408.1:0-32584 GCF_029633865.1 Lampris incognitus
CCTCGAGAGAAACATGATTTCACTAAAAACGTTATAGTTTAAACATGCCTGTTGTACATGTGTGCAAACACTCAGAGCCTTAAGATAGGGGTTTCACCAATGTGTTTTTTGGTGAGAAACCTTCTATTTCAAGGTTCTGTGCGTTTTCAGACAAGTACAATATGTATTTATAGTGTTTCTGAGGAAATCCCTCCTTTTAATGCATTTTCTCGCAGAAAATGAGTCTCTCGCCATGGGAACATGGCTTTTTTTGAAAAAGCATATTCTGGTCGAGAAATCGTGTTTTAAACAATAAAAACGAGCCCCGGCCTTATTTAGTTCATATTTTTACTTTTCGTAAGCTAGCCCGTATTCATAACGCACTAAACCTTTTTATCGCGTTAAACGCCTTTTCTCGACAAGAAAAGCACCATTTCATCAAAAACAAACAAAACAAGAAAAATGAATCTATTCAGCAAGTCTGCAACACGTCCTTAAGAGTTGCATGATATCACACAATGTCAAAGTGTAATTTCTCCAGTTCTGATCATTGTTTAGGTTGTTGGTAGCTTAGTCCAATGCCAAAACACAGTGAAATCTTTTTATGGCTTTAAACGCGTTTTCTCCTCGAGAGAAACATGATTTCACTAAAAACGTTATAGTTTAAACATGCCTGTTGTACATGTGTGCAAACACTCAGAGCCTTAAGATAGGGGTTTCACCAATGTGTTTTTTGGTGAGAAACCTTCTATTTCAAGGTTCTGTGCGTTTTCAGACAAGTACAATATGTATTTATAGTGTTTCTGAGGAAATCCCTCCTTTTAATGCATTTTCTCGCAGAAAATGAGTCTCTCGCCATGGGAACATGGCTTTTTTTGAAAAAGCATATTCTGGTCGAGAAATCGTGTTTTAAACAATAAAAACGAGCCCCGGCCTTATTTAGTTCATATTTTTACTTTTCGTAAGCTAGCCCGTATTCATAACGCACTAAACCTTTTTATCGCGTTAAACGCCTTTTCTCGACAAGAAAAGCACCATTTCATCAAAAACAAACAAAACAAGAAAAATGAATCTATTCAGCAAGTCTGCAACACGTCCTTAAGAGTTGCATGATATCACACAATGTCAACGTGTAATTTCTCCAGTTCTGATCATTGTTTAGGTTGTTGGTAGCTTAGTCCAATGCCAAAACACAGTGAAATCTTTTTATGGCTTTAAACGCGTTTTCTCCTCGAGAGAAACATGATTTCACTAAAAACGTTATAGTTTAAACATGCCTGTTGTACATGTGTGCAAACACTCAGAGCCTTAAGATAGGGGTTTCACCAATGTGTTTTTTGGTGAGAAACCTTCTATTTCAAGGTTCTGTGCGTTTTCAGACAAGTACAATATGTATTTATAGTGTTTCTGAGGAAATCCCTCCTTTTAATGCATTTTCTCGCAGAAAATGAGTCTCTCGCCATGGGAACATGGCTTTTTTTGAAAAAGCATATTCTGGTCGAGAAATCGTGTTTTAAACAATAAAAACGAGCCCCGGCCTTATTTAGTTCATATTTTTACTTTTCGTAAGCTAGCCCGTATTCATAACGCACTAAACCTTTTTATCGCGTTTAAACGCCTTTTCTCGACAAGAAAAGCACCATTTCATCAAAAACAAACAAAACAAGAAAAATGAATCTATTCAACAAGTCTGCAACACGTCCTTAAGAGTTACATGATTTCACACAATGTCAATGTGTAATTTCTCCAGTTCTGATTATTGTTTAGGTTGTTGGTAGCTTGGTCCAATGCCAAAACACAGTGAAATCTTTTTATGGCTTTAAACGCGTTTTCTCCTCGAGAGAAACATGATTTCACTAAAAACGTTATAGTTTAAACATGCCTGTTGTACATGTGTGCAAACACTCAGAGCCTTAAGATAGGGGTTTCACCAATGTGTTTTTTGGTGAGAAACCTTCTATTCCAAGGTTCTGTGCGTTTTCAGACAAGTACAATATGTATTTATAGGGTTTCTGAGGAAATCCCTCCTTTTAATGCATTTTCTCGCAGAAAATGAGTCTCTCGCCATGGGAACATGGCTTTTTTTGAAAAAGCATATTCTGGTCGAGAAATCGTGTTTTAAACAATAAAAACGAGTCCCGGCCTTATTTGGTTCACATTTTTACTTTTGGTAAGCTAGCCCGTATTCATAACGCACTAAACCTTTTTATCGCGTTAAACGCCTTTTCTCGACAAGAAAAGCACCATTTCATCAAAAACAAACAAAACAACAAAAATGAATCTATTCAACAAGTCTGCAACACGTCCTTAAGAGTTGCATGATATCACACAATGTCAAAGTGTAATTTCTCCAGTTCTGATCATTGTTTAGGTTGTTGGTAGCTTAGTCTAATGCCAAAACACAGTGAAATCTTTTTATGGCTTTAAACGCGTTTTCTCCTCGAGAGAAACATGATTTCACTAAAAACGTTATAGTTTAAACATGCCTGTTGTACATGTGTGCAAACACTCAGAGCCTTAAGATAGGGGTTTCACCAATGTGTTTTTTGGTGAGAAACCTTCTATTTCAAGATTCTGTGCGTTTTCATACAAGTACAATATGTATTTATAGTGTTTCTGATGAAATCCCTCCTTTTAATGCATTTTCTCACAGAAAATGAGTCTCTCACCATGGGAACATGGCTTTTTTGAAAAAGCATATTCTGGTCGAGAAATCGTGTTTTAAACAATGAGAACGACTCCCGGCCTTATTTAATTCACATTTTTACTTTTGGTAAGCTAGCCCGTATTCATAACGCACTAAACCCTTTTATCGCGTTAAACGCCTTTTCTCGACAAGAAAAGCACCATTTCATCAAAAACAAACAAAACAAGAAAAATGAATCTATTCAACAAGTCTGCAACACGTCCTTAAGAGTTGCATGATTTCACACAATGTCAATGTGTAATTTCTCCAGTTCTGATTATTGTTTAGGTTGTTGGTAGCTTGGTCCAATGCCAAAACACAGTGAAATCTTTTTATGGCTTTAAACGCGTTTTCTCCTCGAGAGAAACATGATTTCACTAAAAACGTTATAGTTTAAACATGCCTGTTGTACATGTGTGCAAACACTCAGAGCCTTAAGATAGGGGTTTCACCAATGTGTTTTTTGGTGAGAAACCTTCTATTTCAAGGTTCTGTGCGTTTTCAGACAAGTACAATATATATTTATAGTGTTTCTGAGGAAATCCCTCCTTTTAATGCATTTTCTTGCAGAAAATGAGTCTCGCCATGGGAACATGGCTTTTTTGAAAAAGCATATTCTGGTCGAGAAATAGTGTTTTAAACAATGAGAACGACTCCCGGCCTTATTTAGTTCACATTTTTACTTTTGGTAAGCTAGCCCGTATTCATAACGCACTAAACCTTTTTATCGCGTTAAACGGCTTTTCTCGACAAGAAAAGCACCATTTCATCAAAAACAAACAAAACAAGAAAAATGAATCTATTCAACAAGTCTGCAACACGTCCTTAAGAGTTGCATGATTTCACACAATGTCAATGTGTAATTTCTCCAGTTCTGATTATTGTTTAGGTTGTTGGTAGCTTGGTCCAATGCCAAAACACAGTGAAATCTTTTTATGGCTTTAAACGCGTTTTCTCCTCGAGAGAAACATGATTTCACTAAAAACGTTATAGTTTAAACATGCCTGTTGTACATGTGTGCAAACACTCAGAGCCTTAAGATAGGGGTTTCACCAATGTGTTTTTTGGTGAGAAACCTTCTATTTCAAGGTTCTGTGCGTTTTCAGACAAGTACAATATATATTTATAGTGTTTCTGAGGAAATCCCTCCTTTTAATGCATTTTCTTGCAGAAAATGAGTCTCGCCATGGGAACATGGCTTTTTTGAAAAAGCATATTCTGGTCGAGAAATAGTGTTTTAAACAATGAGAACGACTCCCGGCCTTATTTAGTTCACATTTTTACTTTTGGTAAGCTAGCCCGTATTCATAACGCACTAAACCTTTTTATCGCGTTTAAACGCCTTTTCTCGACAAGAAAAGCACCATTCATCAAAAACAAACAAAACAACAAAAATGAATCTATTCAACAAGTCTGCAACACGTCCTTAAGAGTTGCATGATATCACACAATGTCAAAGTGTAATTTCTCCAGTTCTGATCATTGTTTAGGTTGTTGGTAGCTTAGTCCAATGCCAAAACACAGTGAAATCTTTTTATGGCTTTAAACGCGTTTTCTCCTCGAGAGAAACATGATTTCACTAAAAACGTTATAGTTTAAACATGCCTGTTGTACATGTGTGCAAACACTCAGAGCCTTAAGATAGGGGTTTCACCAATGTGTTTTTTGGTGAGAAACCTTCTATTTCAAGGTTCTGTGCGTTTTCAGACAAGTACAATATGTATTTATAGTGTTTCTGAGGAAATCCCTCCTTTTAATGCATTTTCTCGCAGAAAATGAGTCTCTCGCCATGGGAACATGGCTTTTTTTGAAAAAGCATATTCTGGTCGAGAAATCGTGTTTTAAACAATAAAAACGAGCCCCGGCCTTATTTAGTTCATATTTTTACTTTTCGTAAGCTAGCCCGTATTCATAACGCACTAAACCTTTTTATCTTGTTAAACGCCTTTTCTCGACAAGAAAAGCACCATTTCATCAAAAACAAACAAAACAAGAAAAATGAATCTATTCAACAAGTCTGCAACACGTCCTTAAGAGTTGCATGATTTCACACAATGTCAATGTGTAATTTCTCCAGTTCTGATTATTGTTTAGGTTGTTGGTAGCTTGGTCCAATGCCAAAACACAGTGAAATCTTTTTATGGCTTTAAACGCGTTTTCTCCTCGAGAGAAACATGATTTCACTAAAAACGTTATAGTTTAAACATGCCTGTTGTACATGTGTGCAAACACTCAGAGCCTTAAGATAGGGGTTTCACCAATGTGTTTTTTGGTGAGAAACCTTCTATTCCAAGGTTCTGTGCGTTTTCAGACAAGTACAATATGTATTTATAGGGTTTCTGAGGAAATCCCTCCTTTTAATGCATTTTCTCGCAGAAAATGAGTCTCTCGCCATGGGAACATGGCTTTTTTTGAAAAAGCATATTCTGGTCGAGAAATCGTGTTTTAAACAATAAAAACGAGTCCCGGCCTTATTTGGTTCACATTTTTACTTTTGGTAAGCTAGCCCGTATTCATAACGCACTAAACCTTTTTATCGCGTTAAACGCCTTTTCTCGACAAGAAAAGCACCATTTCATCAAAAACAAACAAAACAACAAAAATGAATCTATTCAACAAGTCTGCAACACGTCCTTAAGAGTTGCATGATATCACACAATGTCAAAGTGTAATTTCTCCAGTTCTGATCATTGTTTAGGTTGTTGGTAGCTTAGTCTAATGCCAAAACACAGTGAAATCTTTTTATGGCTTTAAACGCGTTTTCTCCTCGAGAGAAACATGATTTCACTAAAAACGTTATAGTTTAAACATGCCTGTTGTACATGTGTGCAAACACTCAGAGCCTTAAGATAGGGGTTTCACCAATGTGTTTTTTGGTGAGAAACCTTCTATTTCAAGATTCTGTGCGTTTTCATACAAGTACAATATGTATTTATAGTGTTTCTGATGAAATCCCTCCTTTTAATGCATTTTCTCACAGAAAATGAGTCTCTCACCATGGGAACATGGCTTTTTTGAAAAAGCATATTCTGGTCGAGAAATCGTGTTTTAAACAATGAGAACGACTCCCGGCCTTATTTAATTCACATTTTTACTTTTGGTAAGCTAGCCCGTATTCATAACGCACTAAACCCTTTTATCGCGTTAAACGCCTTTTCTCGACAAGAAAAGCACCATTTCATCAAAAACAAACAAAACAAGAAAAATGAATCTATTCAACAAGTCTGCAACACGTCCTTAAGAGTTGCATGATTTCACACAATGTCAATGTGTAATTTCTCCAGTTCTGATTATTGTTTAGGTTGTTGGTAGCTTGGTCCAATGCCAAAACACAGTGAAATCTTTTTATGGCTTTAAACGCGTTTTCTCCTCGAGAGAAACATGATTTCACTAAAAACGTTATAGTTTAAACATGCCTGTTGTACATGTGTGCAAACACTCAGAGCCTTAAGATAGGGGTTTCACCAATGTGTTTTTTGGTGAGAAACCTTCTATTTCAAGGTTCTGTGCGTTTTCAGACAAGTACAATATGTATTTATAGGGTTTCTGAGGAAATCCCTCCTTTTAATGCATTTTCTCGCAGAAAATGAGTCTCTCGCCATGGGAACATGGCTTTTTTTGAAAAAGCATATTCTGGTCGAGAAATCGTGTTTTAAACAATGAAAACGAGTCCCGGCCTTATTTGGTTCACATTTTTACTTTTGGTAAGCTAGCCCGTATTCATAACGCACTAAACCTTTTTATCGCGTTAAACGCCTTTTCTCGACAAGAAAAGCACCATTTCATCAAAAACAAACAAAACAACAAAAATGAATCTATTCAACAAGTCTGCAACACGTCCTTAAGAGTTGCATGATATCACACAATGTCAAAGTGTAATTTCTCCAGTTCTGATCATTGTTTAGGTTGTTGGTAGCTTAGTCTAATGCCAAAACACAGTGGAATCTTTTTATGGCTTTAAACGCGTTTTCTCCTCGAGAGAAACATGATTTCACTAAAAACGTTATAGTTTAAACATGCCTGTTGTACATGTGTGCAAACACTCAGAGCCTTAAGATAGGGGTTTCACCAATGTGTTTTTTGGTGAGAAACCTTCTATTTCAAGGTTCTGTGCGTTTTCATACAAGTACAATATGTATTTATAGTGTTTCTGATGAAATCCCTCCTTTTAATGCATTTTCTCACAGAAAATGAGTCTCTCACCATGGGAACATGGCTTTTTTGAAAAAGCATATTCTGGTCGAGAAATCGTGTTTTAAACAATGAGAACGACTCCCGGCCTTATTTAATTCACATTTTTACTTTTGGTAAGCTAGCCCGTATTCATAACGCACTAAACCCTTTTATCGCGTTAAACGCCTTTTCTCGACAAGAAAAGCACCATTTCATCAAAAACAAACAAAACAAGAAAAATGAATCTATTCAACAAGTCTGCAACACGTCCTTAAGAGTTGCATGATTTCACACAATGTCAATGTGTAATTTCTCCAGTTCTGATTATTGTTTAGGTTGTTGGTAGCTTGGTCCAATGCCAAAACACAGTGAAATCTTTTTATGGCTTTAAACGCGTTTTCTCCTCGAGAGAAACATGATTTCACTAAAAACGTTATAGTTTAAACATGCCTGTTGTACATGTGTGCAAACACTCAGAGCCTTAAGATAGGGGTTTCACCAATGTGTTTTTTGGTGAGAAACCTTCTATTTCAAGGTTCTGTGCGTTTTCAGACAAGTACAATATATATTTATAGTGTTTCTGAGGAAATCCCTCCTTTTAATGCATTTTCTTGCAGAAAATGAGTCTCGCCATGGGAACATGGCTTTTTTGAAAAAGCATATTCTGGTCGAGAAATAGTGTTTTAAACAATGAGAACGACTCCCGGCCTTATTTAGTTCACATTTTTACTTTTGGTAAGCTAGCCCGTATTCATAACGCACTAAACCTTTTTATCGCGTTAAACGGCTTTTCTCGACAAGAAAAGCACCATTTCATCAAAAACAAACAAAACAAGAAAAATGAATCTATTCAACAAGTCTGCAACACGTCCTTAAGAGTTGCATGATTTCACACAATGTCAATGTGTAATTTCTCCAGTTCTGATTATTGTTTAGGTTGTTGGTAGCTTGGTCCAATGCCAAAACACAGTGAAATCTTTTTATGGCTTTAAACGCGTTTTCTCCTCGAGAGAAACATGATTTCACTAAAAACGTTATAGTTTAAACATGCCTGTTGTACATGTGTGCAAACACTCAGAGCCTTAAGATAGGGGTTTCACCAATGTGTTTTTTGGTGAGAAACCTTCTATTTCAAGGTTCTGTGCGTTTTCAGACAAGTACAATATATATTTATAGTGTTTCTGAGGAAATCCCTCCTTTTAATGCATTTTCTTGCAGAAAATGAGTCTCGCCATGGGAACATGGCTTTTTTGAAAAAGCATATTCTGGTCGAGAAATAGTGTTTTAAACAATGAGAACGACTCCCGGCCTTATTTAGTTCACATTTTTACTTTTGGTAAGCTAGCCCGTATTCATAACGCACTAAACCTTTTTATCGCGTTTAAACGCCTTTTCTCGACAAGAAAAGCACCATTCATCAAAAACAAACAAAACAACAAAAATGAATCTATTCAACAAGTCTGCAACACGTCCTTAAGAGTTGCATGATATCACACAATGTCAAAGTGTAATTTCTCCAGTTCTGATCATTGTTTAGGTTGTTGGTAGCTTAGTCCAATGCCAAAACACAGTGAAATCTTTTTATGGCTTTAAACGCGTTTTCTCCTCGAGAGAAACATGATTTCACTAAAAACGTTATAGTTTAAACATGCCTGTTGTACATGTGTGCAAACACTCAGAGCCTTAAGATAGGGGTTTCACCAATGTGTTTTTTGGTGAGAAACCTTCTATTTCAAGGTTCTGTGCGTTTTCAGACAAGTACAATATGTATTTATAGTGTTTCTGAGGAAATCCCTCCTTTTAATGCATTTTCTCGCAGAAAATGAGTCTCTCGCCATGGGAACATGGCTTTTTTTGAAAAAGCATATTCTGGTCGAGAAATCGTGTTTTAAACAATAAAAACGAGCCCCGGCCTTATTTAGTTCATATTTTTACTTTTCGTAAGCTAGCCCGTATTCATAACGCACTAAACCTTTTTATCTTGTTAAACGCCTTTTCTCGACAAGAAAAGCACCATTTCATCAAAAACAAACAAAACAAGAAAAATGAATCTATTCAACAAGTCTGCAACACGTCCTTAAGAGTTGCATGATTTCACACAATGTCAATGTGTAATTTCTCCAGTTCTGATTATTGTTTAGGTTGTTGGTAGCTTGGTCCAATGCCAAAACACAGTGAAATCTTTTTATGGCTTTAAACGCGTTTTCTCCTCGAGAGAAACATGATTTCACTAAAAACGTTATAGTTTAAACATGCCTGTTGTACATGTGTGCAAACACTCAGAGCCTTAAGATAGGGGTTTCACCAATGTGTTTTTTGGTGAGAAACCTTCTATTTCAAGATTCTGTGCGTTTTCATACAAGTACAATATGTATTTATAGTGTTTCTGATGAAATCCCTCCTTTTAATGCATTTTCTCACAGAAAATGAGTCTCTCACCATGGGAACATGGCTTTTTTGAAAAAGCATATTCTGGTCGAGAAATCGTGTTTTAAACAATGAGAACGACTCCCGGCCTTATTTAATTCACATTTTTACTTTTGGTAAGCTAGCCCGTATTCATAACGCACTAAACCCTTTTATCGCGTTAAACGCCTTTTCTCGACAAGAAAAGCACCATTTCATCAAAAACAAACAAAACAAGAAAAATGAATCTATTCAACAAGTCTGCAACACGTCCTTAAGAGTTGCATGATTTCACACAATGTCAATGTGTAATTTCTCCAGTTCTGATTATTGTTTAGGTTGTTGGTAGCTTGGTCCAATGCCAAAACACAGTGAAATCTTTTTATGGCTTTAAACGCGTTTTCTCCTCGAGAGAAACATGATTTCACTAAAAACGTTATAGTTTAAACATGCCTGTTGTACATGTGTGCAAACACTCAGAGCCTTAAGATAGGGGTTTCACCAATGTGTTTTTTGGTGAGAAACCTTCTATTTCAAGGTTCTGTGCGTTTTCAGACAAGTACAATATGTATTTATAGGGTTTCTGAGGAAATCCCTCCTTTTAATGCATTTTCTCGCAGAAAATGAGTCTCTCGCCATGGGAACATGGCTTTTTTTGAAAAAGCATATTCTGGTCGAGAAATCGTGTTTTAAACAATGAAAACGAGTCCCGGCCTTATTTGGTTCACATTTTTACTTTTGGTAAGCTAGCCCGTATTCATAACGCACTAAACCTTTTTATCGCGTTAAACGCCTTTTCTCGACAAGAAAAGCACCATTTCATCAAAAACAAACAAAACAACAAAAATGAATCTATTCAACAAGTCTGCAACACGTCCTTAAGAGTTGCATGATATCACACAATGTCAAAGTGTAATTTCTCCAGTTCTGATCATTGTTTAGGTTGTTGGTAGCTTAGTCTAATGCCAAAACACAGTGAAATCTTTTTATGGCTTTAAACGCGTTTTCTCCTCGAGAGAAACATGATTTCACTAAAAACGTTATAGTTTAAACATGCCTGTTGTACATGTGTGCAAACACTCAGAGCCTTAAGATAGGGGTTTCACCAATGTGTTTTTTGGTGAGAAACCTTCTATTTCAAGATTCTGTGCGTTTTCATACAAGTACAATATGTATTTATAGTGTTTCTGAGGAAATCCCTCCTTTTAATGCATTTTCTTGCAGAAAATGAGTCTCGCCATGGGAACATGGCTTTTTTGAAAAAGCATATTCTGGTCGAGAAATAGTGTTTTAAACAATGAGAACGACTCCCGGCCTTATTTAGTTCACATTTTTACTTTTGGTAAGCTAGCCCGTATTCATAACGCACTAAACCTTTTTATCGCGTTAAACGGCTTTTCTCGACAAGAAAAGCACCATTTCATCAAAAACAAACAAAACAAGAAAAATGAATCTATTCAACAAGTCTGCAACACGTCCTTAAGAGTTGCATGATTTCACACAATGTCAATGTGTAATTTCTCCAGTTCTGATTATTGTTTAGGTTGTTGGTAGCTTGGTCCAATGCCAAAACACAGTGAAATCTTTTTATGGCTTTAAACGCGTTTTCTCCTCGAGAGAAACATGATTTCACTAAAAACGTTATAGTTTAAACATGCCTGTTGTACATGTGTGCAAACACTCAGAGCCTTAAGATAGGGGTTTCACCAATGTGTTTTTTGGTGAGAAACCTTCTATTTCAAGGTTCTGTGCGTTTTCAGACAAGTACAATATATATTTATAGTGTTTCTGAGGAAATCCCTCCTTTTAATGCATTTTCTTGCAGAAAATGAGTCTCGCCATGGGAACATGGCTTTTTTGAAAAAGCATATTCTGGTCGAGAAATAGTGTTTTAAACAATGAGAACGACTCCCGGCCTTATTTAGTTCACATTTTTACTTTTGGTAAGCTAGCCCGTATTCATAACGCACTAAACCTTTTTATCGCGTTTAAACGCCTTTTCTCGACAAGAAAAGCACCATTCATCAAAAACAAACAAAACAACAAAAATGAATCTATTCAACAAGTCTGCAACACGTCCTTAAGAGTTGCATGATATCACACAATGTCAAAGTGTAATTTCTCCAGTTCTGATCATTGTTTAGGTTGTTGGTAGCTTAGTCCAATGCCAAAACACAGTGAAATCTTTTTATGGCTTTAAACGCGTTTTCTCCTCGAGAGAAACATGATTTCACTAAAAACGTTATAGTTTAAACATGCCTGTTGTACATGTGTGCAAACACTCAGAGCCTTAAGATAGGGGTTTCACCAATGTGTTTTTTGGTGAGAAACCTTCTATTTCAAGGTTCTGTGCGTTTTCAGACAAGTACAATATGTATTTATAGTGTTTCTGAGGAAATCCCTCCTTTTAATGCATTTTCTCGCAGAAAATGAGTCTCTCGCCATGGGAACATGGCTTTTTTTGAAAAAGCATATTCTGGTCGAGAAATCGTGTTTTAAACAATAAAAACGAGCCCCGGCCTTATTTAGTTCATATTTTTACTTTTCGTAAGCTAGCCCGTATTCATAACGCACTAAACCTTTTTATCTTGTTAAACGCCTTTTCTCGACAAGAAAAGCACCATTTCATCAAAAACAAACAAAACAAGAAAAATGAATCTATTCAACAAGTCTGCAACACGTCCTTAAGAGTTGCATGATTTCACACAATGTCAATGTGTAATTTCTCCAGTTCTGATTATTGTTTAGGTTGTTGGTAGCTTGGTCCAATGCCAAAACACAGTGAAATCTTTTTATGGCTTTAAACGCGTTTTCTCCTCGAGAGAAACATGATTTCACTAAAAACGTTATAGTTTAAACATGCCTGTTGTACATGTGTGCAAACACTCAGAGCCTTAAGATAGGGGTTTCACCAATGTGTTTTTTGGTGAGAAACCTTCTATTTCAAGATTCTGTGCGTTTTCATACAAGTACAATATGTATTTATAGTGTTTCTGATGAAATCCCTCCTTTTAATGCATTTTCTCACAGAAAATGAGTCTCTCACCATGGGAACATGGCTTTTTTGAAAAAGCATATTCTGGTCGAGAAATCGTGTTTTAAACAATGAGAACGACTCCCGGCCTTATTTAATTCACATTTTTACTTTTGGTAAGCTAGCCCGTATTCATAACGCACTAAACCCTTTTATCGCGTTAAACGCCTTTTCTCGACAAGAAAAGCACCATTTCATCAAAAACAAACAAAACAAGAAAAATGAATCTATTCAACAAGTCTGCAACACGTCCTTAAGAGTTGCATGATTTCACACAATGTCAATGTGTAATTTCTCCAGTTCTGATTATTGTTTAGGTTGTTGGTAGCTTGGTCCAATGCCAAAACACAGTGAAATCTTTTTATGGCTTTAAACGCGTTTTCTCCTCGAGAGAAACATGATTTCACTAAAAACGTTATAGTTTAAACATGCCTGTTGTACATGTGTGCAAACACTCAGAGCCTTAAGATAGGGGTTTCACCAATGTGTTTTTTGGTGAGAAACCTTCTATTTCAAGGTTCTGTGCGTTTTCAGACAAGTACAATATGTATTTATAGGGTTTCTGAGGAAATCCCTCCTTTTAATGCATTTTCTCGCAGAAAATGAGTCTCTCGCCATGGGAACATGGCTTTTTTTGAAAAAGCATATTCTGGTCGAGAAATCGTGTTTTAAACAATGAAAACGAGTCCCGGCCTTATTTGGTTCACATTTTTACTTTTGGTAAGCTAGCCCGTATTCATAACGCACTAAACCTTTTTATCGCGTTAAACGCCTTTTCTCGACAAGAAAAGCACCATTTCATCAAAAACAAACAAAACAACAAAAATGAATCTATTCAACAAGTCTGCAACACGTCCTTAAGAGTTGCATGATATCACACAATGTCAAAGTGTAATTTCTCCAGTTCTGATCATTGTTTAGGTTGTTGGTAGCTTAGTCTAATGCCAAAACACAGTGAAATCTTTTTATGGCTTTAAACGCGTTTTCTCCTCGAGAGAAACATGATTTCACTAAAAACGTTATAGTTTAAACATGCCTGTTGTACATGTGTGCAAACACTCAGAGCCTTAAGATAGGGGTTTCACCAATGTGTTTTTTGGTGAGAAACCTTCTATTTCAAGATTCTGTGCGTTTTCATACAAGTACAATATGTATTTATAGTGTTTCTGATGAAATCCCTCCTTTTAATGCATTTTCTCACAGAAAATGAGTCTCTCACCATGGGAACATGGCTTTTTTGAAAAAGCATATTCTGGTCGAGAAATCGTGTTTTAAACAATGAGAACGACTCCCGGCCTTATTTAATTCACATTTTTACTTTTGGTAAGCTAGCCCGTATTCATAACGCACTAAACCCTTTTATCGCGTTAAACGCCTTTTCTCGACAAGAAAAGCACCATTTCATCAAAAACAAACAAAACAAGAAAAATGAATCTATTCAACAAGTCTGCAACACGTCCTTAAGAGTTGCATGATTTCACACAATGTCAATGTGTAATTTCTCCAGTTCTGATTATTGTTTAGGTTGTTGGTAGCTTGGTCCAATGCCAAAACACAGTGAAATCTTTTTATGGCTTTAAACGCGTTTTCTCCTCGAGAGAAACATGATTTCACTAAAAACGTTATAGTTTAAACATGCCTGTTGTACATGTGTGCAAACACTCAGAGCCTTAAGATAGGGGTTTCACCAATGTGTTTTTTGGTGAGAAACCTTCTATTTCAAGGTTCTGTGCGTTTTCAGACAAGTACAATATATATTTATAGTGTTTCTGAGGAAATCCCTCCTTTTAATGCATTTTCTTGCAGAAAATGAGTCTCGCCATGGGAACATGGCTTTTTTGAAAAAGCATATTCTGGTCGAGAAATAGTGTTTTAAACAATGAGAACGACTCCCGGCCTTATTTAGTTCACATTTTTACTTTTGGTAAGCTAGCCCGTATTCATAACGCACTAAACCTTTTTATCGCGTTAAACGGCTTTTCTCGACAAGAAAAGCACCATTTCATCAAAAACAAACAAAACAAGAAAAATGAATCTATTCAACAAGTCTGCAACACGTCCTTAAGAGTTGCATGATTTCACACAATGTCAATGTGTAATTTCTCCAGTTCTGATTATTGTTTAGGTTGTTGGTAGCTTGGTCCAATGCCAAAACACAGTGAAATCTTTTTATGGCTTTAAACGCGTTTTCTCCTCGAGAGAAACATGATTTCACTAAAAACGTTATAGTTTAAACATGCCTGTTGTACATGTGTGCAAACACTCAGAGCCTTAAGATAGGGGTTTCACCAATGTGTTTTTTGGTGAGAAACCTTCTATTTCAAGGTTCTGTGCGTTTTCAGACAAGTACAATATATATTTATAGTGTTTCTGAGGAAATCCCTCCTTTTAATGCATTTTCTTGCAGAAAATGAGTCTCGCCATGGGAACATGGCTTTTTTGAAAAAGCATATTCTGGTCGAGAAATAGTGTTTTAAACAATGAGAACGACTCCCGGCCTTATTTAGTTCACATTTTTACTTTTGGTAAGCTAGCCCGTATTCATAACGCACTAAACCTTTTTATCTTGTTAAACGCCTTTTCTCGACAAGAAAAGCACCATTTCATCAAAAACAAACAAAACAAGAAAAATGAATCTATTCAACAAGTCTGCAACACGTCCTTAAGAGTTGCATGATTTCACACAATGTCAATGTGTAATTTCTCCAGTTCTGATTATTGTTTAGGTTGTTGGTAGCTTGGTCCAATGCCAAAACACAGTGAAATCTTTTTATGGCTTTAAACGCGTTTTCTCCTCGAGAGAAACATGATTTCACTAAAAACGTTATAGTTTAAACATGCCTGTTGTACATGTGTGCAAACACTCAGAGCCTTAAGATAGGGGTTTCACCAATGTGTTTTTTGGTGAGAAACCTTCTATTCCAAGGTTCTGTGCGTTTTCAGACAAGTACAATATGTATTTATAGGGTTTCTGAGGAAATCCCTCCTTTTAATGCATTTTCTCGCAGAAAATGAGTCTCTCGCCATGGGAACATGGCTTTTTTTGAAAAAGCATATTCTGGTCGAGAAATCGTGTTTTAAACAATAAAAACGAGTCCCGGCCTTATTTGGTTCACATTTTTACTTTTGGTAAGCTAGCCCGTATTCATAACGCACTAAACCTTTTTATCGCGTTAAACGCCTTTTCTCGACAAGAAAAGCACCATTTCATCAAAAACAAACAAAACAACAAAAATGAATCTATTCAACAAGTCTGCAACACGTCCTTAAGAGTTGCATGATATCACACAATGTCAAAGTGTAATTTCTCCAGTTCTGATCATTGTTTAGGTTGTTGGTAGCTTAGTCTAATGCCAAAACACAGTGAAATCTTTTTATGGCTTTAAACGCGTTTTCTCCTCGAGAGAAACATGATTTCACTAAAAACGTTATAGTTTAAACATGCCTGTTGTACATGTGTGCAAACACTCAGAGCCTTAAGATAGGGGTTTCACCAATGTGTTTTTTGGTGAGAAACCTTCTATTTCAAGATTCTGTGCGTTTTCATACAAGTACAATATGTATTTATAGTGTTTCTGATGAAATCCCTCCTTTTAATGCATTTTCTCACAGAAAATGAGTCTCTCACCATGGGAACATGGCTTTTTTGAAAAAGCATATTCTGGTCGAGAAATCGTGTTTTAAACAATGAGAACGACTCCCGGCCTTATTTAATTCACATTTTTACTTTTGGTAAGCTAGCCCGTATTCATAACGCACTAAACCCTTTTATCGCGTTAAACGCCTTTTCTCGACAAGAAAAGCACCATTTCATCAAAAACAAACAAAACAAGAAAAATGAATCTATTCAACAAGTCTGCAACACGTCCTTAAGAGTTGCATGATTTCACACAATGTCAATGTGTAATTTCTCCAGTTCTGATTATTGTTTAGGTTGTTGGTAGCTTGGTCCAATGCCAAAACACAGTGAAATCTTTTTATGGCTTTAAACGCGTTTTCTCCTCGAGAGAAACATGATTTCACTAAAAACGTTATAGTTTAAACATGCCTGTTGTACATGTGTGCAAACACTCAGAGCCTTAAGATAGGGGTTTCACCAATGTGTTTTTTGGTGAGAAACCTTCTATTTCAAGGTTCTGTGCGTTTTCAGACAAGTACAATATATATTTATAGTGTTTCTGAGGAAATCCCTCCTTTTAATGCATTTTCTTGCAGAAAATGAGTCTCGCCATGGGAACATGGCTTTTTTGAAAAAGCATATTCTGGTCGAGAAATAGTGTTTTAAACAATGAGAACGACTCCCGGCCTTATTTAGTTCACATTTTTACTTTTGATAAGCTAGCCCGTATTCATAACGCACTAAACCTTTTTATCGCGTTAAACGGCTTTTCTCGACAAGAAAAGCACCATTTCATCAAAAACAAACAAAACAAGAAAAATGAATCTATTCAAAAAGTCTGCAACACGTCCTTAAGAGTTGCATGATTTCACACAATGTCAATGTGTAATTTCTCCAGTTCTGATTATTGTTTAGGTTGTTGGTAGCTTGGTCCAATGCCAAAACACAGTGAAATCTTTTTATGGCTTTAAACGCGTTTTCTCCTCGAGAGAAACATGATTTCACTAAAAACGTTATAGTTTAAACATGCCTGTTGTACATGTGTGCAAACACTCAGAGCCTTAAGATAGGGGTTTCACCAATGTGTTTTTTGGTGAGAAACCTTCTATTTCAAGGTTCTGTGCGTTTTCAGACAAGTACAATATATATTTATAGTGTTTCTGAGGAAATCCCTCCTTTTAATGCATTTTCTTGCAGAAAATGAGTCTCGCCATGGGAACATGGCTTTTTTGAAAAAGCATATTCTGGTCGAGAAATAGTGTTTTAAACAATGAGAACGACTCCCGGCCTTATTTAGTTCACATTTTTACTTTTGGTAAGCTAGCCCGTATTCATAACGCACTAAACCCTTTTATCGCGTTAAACGCCTATTCTCGACAAGAAAAGCACCATTTCATCAAAAACAAACAAAACAAGAAAAATGAATCTATTCAACAAGTCTGCAACACGTCCTTAAGAGTTGCATGATATCACACAATGTCAAAGTGTAATTTCTCCAGTTCTGATCATTGTTTAGGTTGTTGGTAGCTTAGTCCAATGCCAAAACACAGTGAAATCTTTTTATGGCTTTAAACGCGTTTTCTCCTCGAGAGAAACATGATTTCACTAAAAACGTTATAGTTTAAACATGCCTGTTGTACATGTGTGCAAACACTCAGAGCCTTAAGATAGGGGTTTCACCAATGTGTTTTTTGGTGAGAAACCTTCTATTTCAAGGTTCTGTGCGTTTTCAGACAAGTACAATATGTATTTATAGTGTTTCTGAGGAAATCCCTCCTTTTAATGCATTTTCTCGCAGAAAATGAGTCTCTCGCCATGGGAACATGGCTTTTTTTGAAAAAGTATATTCTGGTCGAGAAATCGTGTTTTAAACAATAAAAACGAGCCCCGGCCTTATTTAGTTCATATTTTTACTTTTCGTAAGCTAGCCCGTATTCATAACGCACTAAACCTTTTTATCTTGTTAAACGCCTTTTCTCGACAAGAAAAGCACCATTTCATCAAAAACAAACAAAACAAGAAAAATGAATCTATTCAACAAGTCTGCAACACGTCCTTAAGAGTTGCATGATTTCACACAATGTCAATGTGTAATTTCTCCAGTTCTGATTATTGTTTAGGTTGTTGGTAGCTTGGTCCAATGCCAAAACACAGTGAAATCTTTTTATGGCTTTAAACGCGTTTTCTCCTCGAGAGAAACATGATTTCACTAAAAACGTTATAGTTTAAACATGCCTGTTGTACATGTGTGCAAACACTCAGAGCCTTAAGATAGGGGTTTCACCAATGTGTTTTTTGGTGAGAAACCTTCTATTCCAAGGTTCTGTGCGTTTTCAGACAAGTACAATATGTATTTATAGGGTTTCTGAGGAAATCCCTCCTTTTAATGCATTTTCTCGCAGAAAATGAGTCTCTCGCCATGGGAACATGGCTTTTTTTGAAAAAGCATATTCTGGTCGAGAAATCGTGTTTTAAACAATAAAAACGAGTCCCGGCCTTATTTGGTTCACATTTTTACTTTTGGTAAGCTAGCCCGTATTCATAACGCACTAAACCTTTTTATCGCGTTAAACGCCTTTTCTCGACAAGAAAAGCACCATTTCATCAAAAACAAACAAAACAACAAAAATGAATCTATTCAACAAGTCTGCAACACGTCCTTAAGAGTTGCATGATATCACACAATGTCAAAGTGTAATTTCTCCAGTTCTGATCATTGTTTAGGTTGTTGGTAGCTTAGTCTAATGCCAAAACACAGTGAAATCTTTTTATGGCTTTAAACGCGTTTTCTCCTCGAGAGAAACATGATTTCACTAAAAACGTTATAGTTTAAACATGCCTGTTGTACATGTGTGCAAACACTCAGAGCCTTAAGATAGGGGTTTCACCAATGTGTTTTTTGGTGAGAAACCTTCTATTTCAAGATTCTGTGCGTTTTCATACAAGTACAATATGTATTTATAGTGTTTCTGATGAAATCCCTCCTTTTAATGCATTTTCTCACAGAAAATGAGTCTCTCACCATGGGAACATGGCTTTTTTGAAAAAGCATATTCTGGTCGAGAAATCGTGTTTTAAACAATGAGAACGACTCCCGGCCTTATTTAATTCACATTTTTACTTTTGGTAAGCTAGCCCGTATTCATAACGCACTAAACCCTTTTATCGCGTTAAACGCCTTTTCTCGACAAGAAAAGCACCATTTCATCAAAAACAAACAAAACAAGAAAAATGAATCTATTCAACAAGTCTGCAACACGTCCTTAAGAGTTGCATGATTTCACACAATGTCAATGTGTAATTTCTCCAGTTCTGATTATTGTTTAGGTTGTTGGTAGCTTGGTCCAATGCCAAAACACAGTGAAATCTTTTTATGGCTTTAAACGCGTTTTCTCCTCGAGAGAAACATGATTTCACTAAAAACGTTATAGTTTAAACATGCCTGTTGTACATGTGTGCAAACACTCAGAGCCTTAAGATAGGGGTTTCACCAATGTGTTTTTTGGTGAGAAACCTTCTATTTCAAGATTCTGTGCGTTTTCATACAAGTACAATATGTATTTATAGTGTTTCTGATGAAATCCCTCCTTTTAATGCATTTTCTCACAGAAAATGAGTCTCTCACCATGGGAACATGGCTTTTTTGAAAAAGCATATTCTGGTCGAGAAATCGTGTTTTAAACAATGAGAACGACTCCCGGCCTTATTTAATTCACATTTTTACTTTTGGTAAGCTAGCCCGTATTCATAAC
Organism: Lampris incognitus; assembly: GCF_029633865.1. Classification (NCBI taxonomy): domain Eukaryota; kingdom Metazoa; phylum Chordata; class Actinopteri; order Lampriformes; family Lampridae; genus Lampris; species Lampris incognitus. The sequence continues at coordinate 19,650 of NW_026611408.1, forward strand.
GCACTAAACCCTTTTATCGCGTTAAACGCCTTTTCTCGACAAGAAAAGCACCATTTCATCAAAAACAAACAAAACAAGAAAAATGAATCTATTCAACAAGTCTGCAACACGTCCTTAAGAGTTGCATGATTTCACACAATGTCAATGTGTAATTTCTCCAGTTCTGATTATTGTTTAGGTTGTTGGTAGCTTGGTCCAATGCCAAAACACAGTGAAATCTTTTTATGGCTTTAAACGCGTTTTCTCCTCGAGAGAAACATGATTTCACTAAAAACGTTATAGTTTAAACATGCCTGTTGTACATGTGTGCAAACACTCAGAGCCTTAAGATAGGGGTTTCACCAATGTGTTTTTTGGTGAGAAACCTTCTATTTCAAGGTTCTGTGCGTTTTCAGACAAGTACAATATATATTTATAGTGTTTCTGAGGAAATCCCTCCTTTTAATGCATTTTCTTGCAGAAAATGAGTCTCGCCATGGGAACATGGCTTTTTTGAAAAAGCATATTCTGGTCGAGAAATAGTGTTTTAAACAATGAGAACGACTCCCGGCCTTATTTAGTTCACATTTTTACTTTTGATAAGCTAGCCCGTATTCATAACGCACTAAACCTTTTTATCGCGTTAAACGGCTTTTCTCGACAAGAAAAGCACCATTTCATCAAAAACAAACAAAACAAGAAAAATGAATCTATTCAAAAAGTCTGCAACACGTCCTTAAGAGTTGCATGATTTCACACAATGTCAATGTGTAATTTCTCCAGTTCTGATTATTGTTTAGGTTGTTGGTAGCTTGGTCCAATGCCAAAACACAGTGAAATCTTTTTATGGCTTTAAACGCGTTTTCTCCTCGAGAGAAACATGATTTCACTAAAAACGTTATAGTTTAAACATGCCTGTTGTACATGTGTGCAAACACTCAGAGCCTTAAGATAGGGGTTTCACCAATGTGTTTTTTGGTGAGAAACCTTCTATTTCAAGGTTCTGTGCGTTTTCAGACAAGTACAATATATATTTATAGTGTTTCTGAGGAAATCCCTCCTTTTAATGCATTTTCTTGCAGAAAATGAGTCTCGCCATGGGAACATGGCTTTTTTGAAAAAGCATATTCTGGTCGAGAAATAGTGTTTTAAACAATGAGAACGACTCCCGGCCTTATTTAGTTCACATTTTTACTTTTGGTAAGCTAGCCCGTATTCATAACGCACTAAACCCTTTTATCGCGTTAAACGCCTATTCTCGACAAGAAAAGCACCATTTCATCAAAAACAAACAAAACAAGAAAAATGAATCTATTCAACAAGTCTGCAACACGTCCTTAAGAGTTGCATGATATCACACAATGTCAAAGTGTAATTTCTCCAGTTCTGATCATTGTTTAGGTTGTTGGTAGCTTAGTCCAATGCCAAAACACAGTGAAATCTTTTTATGGCTTTAAACGCGTTTTCTCCTCGAGAGAAACATGATTTCACTAAAAACGTTATAGTTTAAACATGCCTGTTGTACATGTGTGCAAACACTCAGAGCCTTAAGATAGGGGTTTCACCAATGTGTTTTTTGGTGAGAAACCTTCTATTTCAAGGTTCTGTGCGTTTTCAGACAAGTACAATATGTATTTATAGTGTTTCTGAGGAAATCCCTCCTTTTAATGCATTTTCTCGCAGAAAATGAGTCTCTCGCCATGGGAACATGGCTTTTTTTGAAAAAGTATATTCTGGTCGAGAAATCGTGTTTTAAACAATAAAAACGAGCCCCGGCCTTATTTAGTTCATATTTTTACTTTTCGTAAGCTAGCCCGTATTCATAACGCACTAAACCTTTTTATCTTGTTAAACGCCTTTTCTCGACAAGAAAAGCACCATTTCATCAAAAACAAACAAAACAAGAAAAATGAATCTATTCAACAAGTCTGCAACACGTCCTTAAGAGTTGCATGATTTCACACAATGTCAATGTGTAATTTCTCCAGTTCTGATTATTGTTTAGGTTGTTGGTAGCTTGGTCCAATGCCAAAACACAGTGAAATCTTTTTATGGCTTTAAACGCGTTTTCTCCTCGAGAGAAACATGATTTCACTAAAAACGTTATAGTTTAAACATGCCTGTTGTACATGTGTGCAAACACTCAGAGCCTTAAGATAGGGGTTTCACCAATGTGTTTTTTGGTGAGAAACCTTCTATTCCAAGGTTCTGTGCGTTTTCAGACAAGTACAATATGTATTTATAGGGTTTCTGAGGAAATCCCTCCTTTTAATGCATTTTCTCGCAGAAAATGAGTCTCTCGCCATGGGAACATGGCTTTTTTTGAAAAAGCATATTCTGGTCGAGAAATCGTGTTTTAAACAATAAAAACGAGTCCCGGCCTTATTTGGTTCACATTTTTACTTTTGGTAAGCTAGCCCGTATTCATAACGCACTAAACCTTTTTATCGCGTTAAACGCCTTTTCTCGACAAGAAAAGCACCATTTCATCAAAAACAAACAAAACAACAAAAATGAATCTATTCAACAAGTCTGCAACACGTCCTTAAGAGTTGCATGATATCACACAATGTCAAAGTGTAATTTCTCCAGTTCTGATCATTGTTTAGGTTGTTGGTAGCTTAGTCTAATGCCAAAACACAGTGAAATCTTTTTATGGCTTTAAACGCGTTTTCTCCTCGAGAGAAACATGATTTCACTAAAAACGTTATAGTTTAAACATGCCTGTTGTACATGTGTGCAAACACTCAGAGCCTTAAGATAGGGGTTTCACCAATGTGTTTTTTGGTGAGAAACCTTCTATTTCAAGATTCTGTGCGTTTTCATACAAGTACAATATGTATTTATAGTGTTTCTGATGAAATCCCTCCTTTTAATGCATTTTCTCACAGAAAATGAGTCTCTCACCATGGGAACATGGCTTTTTTGAAAAAGCATATTCTGGTCGAGAAATCGTGTTTTAAACAATGAGAACGACTCCCGGCCTTATTTAATTCACATTTTTACTTTTGGTAAGCTAGCCCGTATTCATAACGCACTAAACCCTTTTATCGCGTTAAACGCCTTTTCTCGACAAGAAAAGCACCATTTCATCAAAAACAAACAAAACAAGAAAAATGAATCTATTCAACAAGTCTGCAACACGTCCTTAAGAGTTGCATGATTTCACACAATGTCAATGTGTAATTTCTCCAGTTCTGATTATTGTTTAGGTTGTTGGTAGCTTGGTCCAATGCCAAAACACAGTGAAATCTTTTTATGGCTTTAAACGCGTTTTCTCCTCGAGAGAAACATGATTTCACTAAAAACGTTATAGTTTAAACATGCCTGTTGTACATGTGTGCAAACACTCAGAGCCTTAAGATAGGGGTTTCACCAATGTGTTTTTTGGTGAGAAACCTTCTATTTCAAGATTCTGTGCGTTTTCATACAAGTACAATATGTATTTATAGTGTTTCTGATGAAATCCCTCCTTTTAATGCATTTTCTCACAGAAAATGAGTCTCTCACCATGGGAACATGGCTTTTTTGAAAAAGCATATTCTGGTCGAGAAATCGTGTTTTAAACAATGAGAACGACTCCCGGCCTTATTTAATTCACATTTTTACTTTTGGTAAGCTAGCCCGTATTCATAACGCACTAAACCCTTTTATCGCGTTAAACGCCTTTTCTCGACAAGAAAAGCACCATTTCATCAAAAACAAACAAAACAAGAAAAATGAATCTATTCAACAAGTCTGCAACACGTCCTTAAGAGTTGCATGATTTCACACAATGTCAATGTGTAATTTCTCCAGTTCTGATTATTGTTTAGGTTGTTGGTAGCTTGGTCCAATGCCAAAACACAGTGAAATCTTTTTATGGCTTTAAACGCGTTTTCTCCTCGAGAGAAACATGATTTCACTAAAAACGTTATAGTTTAAACATGCCTGTTGTACATGTGTGCAAACACTCAGAGCCTTAAGATAGGGGTTTCACCAATGTGTTTTTTGGTGAGAAACCTTCTATTTCAAGGTTCTGTGCGTTTTCAGACAAGTACAATATATATTTATAGTGTTTCTGAGGAAATCCCTCCTTTTAATGCATTTTCTTGCAGAAAATGAGTCTCGCCATGGCAACATGGCTTTTTTTGAAAAAGCATATTCTGGTCGAGAAATAGTGTTTTAAACAATGAGAACGACTCCCGGCCTTATTTAGTTCACATTTTTACTTTTGATAAGCTAGCCCGTATTCATAACGCACTAAACCTTTTTATCGCGTTAAACGGCTTTTCTCGACAAGAAAAGCACCATTTCATCAAAAACAAACAAAACAAGAAAAATGAATCTATTCAAAAAGTCTGCAACACGTCCTTAAGAGTTGCATGATTTCACACAATGTCAATGTGTAATTTCTCCAGTTCTGATTATTGTTTAGGTTGTTGGTAGCTTGGTCCAATGCCAAAACACAGTGAAATCTTTTTATGGCTTTAAACGCGTTTTCTCCTCGAGAGAAACATGATTTCACTAAAAACGTTATAGTTTAAACATGCCTGTTGTACATGTGTGCAAACACTCAGAGCCTTAAGATAGGGGTTTCACCAATGTGTTTTTTGGTGAGAAACCTTCTATTTCAAGGTTCTGTGCGTTTTCAGACAAGTACAATATGTATTTATAGTGTTTCTGAGGAAATCCCTCCTTTTAATGCATTTTCTCGCAGAAAATGAGTCTCTCGCCATGGGAACATGGCTTTTTTTGAAAAAGCATATTCTGGTCGAGAAATCGTGTTTTAAACAATAAAAACGAGCCCCGGCCTTATTTAGTTCATATTTTTACTTTTCGTAAGCTAGCCCGTATTCATAACGCACTAAACCTTTTTATCTTGTTAAACGGCTTTTCTCGACAAGAAAAGCACCATTTCATCAAAAACAAACAAAACAAGAAAAATGAATCTATTCAACAAGTCTGCAACACGTCCTTAAGAGTTGCATGATTTCACACAATGTCAATGTGTAATTTCTCCAGTTCTGATTATTGTTTAGGTTGTTGGTAGCTTGGTCCAATGCCAAAACACAGTGAAATCTTTTTATGGCTTTAAACGCGTTTTCTCCTCGAGAGAAACATGATTTCACTAAAAAAGTTATAGTTTAAACATGCCTGTTGTACATGTGTGCAAACACTCAGAGCCTTAAGATAGGGGTTTCACCAATGTGTTTTTTGGTGAGAAACCTTCTATTTCAAGGTTCTGTGCGTTTTCAGACAAGTACAATATATATTTATAGTGTTTCTGTGGAAATCCCTCCTTTTAATGCATTTTCTCGCAGAAAATGAGTCTCTCGCCATGGGAACATGGCTTTTTTGAAAAAGCATATTCTGGTCGAGAAATCGTGTTTTAAACAATGAGAACGACTCCCGGCCTTATTTAGTTTACATTTTTACTTTTGGTAAGCTAGCCCGTATTCATAACGCACTAAACCTTTTTATCGCGTTAAACGCCTTTTCTCGACAAGAAAAGCACCATTTCATCAAAAACAAACAAAACAACAAAAATGAAACTATTCAACAAGTCTGCAACACGTCCTTAAGAGTTGCATGATTTCACACAATGTCAATGTGTAATTTCTCCAGTTCTGATCATTGTTTAGGTTGTTGGTAGCTTGGTCCAATGCCAAAACACAGTGAAATCTTTTTATGGCTTTAAACGCGTTTTCTCCTCTAGAGAAACATGATTTCACTAAAAACGTTATAGTTTAAACATGCCTGTTGTACATGTGTGCAAACACTCAGAGCCTTAAGATAGGGGTTTCACCAATGTGTTTTTTGGTGAGAAACCTTCTATTCCAAGTTTCTGTGCGTTTTCAGACAAGTACAATATGTATTTATAGTGTTTCTGATGAAATCCCTCCTTTTAATGCATTTTCTCGCAGAAAATGAGTCTCTCGCCATGGGAACATGGCTTTTTTTGAAAAAGCATATTCTGGTCGAGAAATCGTGTTTTAAACAATGAGAACGACTCCCGGCCTTATTTAGTTCACATTTTTACTTTTGGTAAGCTAGCCCGTATTCATAACGCACTAAACCTTTTTATCGCGTTAAACGCCTTTTCTCGACAAGAAAAGCACCATTTCATCAAAAACAAACAAAACAAGAAAAATGAATCTATTCAACAAATCTGCAACACGTCCTTAAGAGTTGCATGATATCACACAATGTCAAAGTGTAATTTCTCCAGTTCTGATCATTGTTTAGGTTGTTGGTAGCTTAGTCCAATGCCAAAACACAGTGAAATCCTTTTATGGCTTTGAACGCGTTTTCTCCTCGAGAGAAACATGATTTCACTAAAAACGTTATAGTTTAAACATGCCTGTTGTAAATGTGTGCAAACACTCAGAGCCTTAAGATAGGGGTTTCACCAATGTGTTTTTTGGTGAGAAACCTTCTATTTCAAGATTCTGTGCGTTTTCAGACAAGTACAATATGTATTTATAGTGTTTCTGAGGAAATCCCTCCTTTTAATGCATTTTCTCGCAGAAAATGTGTCTCTCGCCATGGGAACATGGCTTTTTTTGAAAAAGCATATTCTGGTCGAGAAATCGTGTTTTAAACAATAAAAACGAGTCCCGGCCTTATTTAGTTCACATTTTTACTTTTCGTAAGCTAGCCCGTATTCATAACGCACTAAACCTTTTTATCTTGTTAAACGCCTTTTCTCGACAAGAAAAGCACAATTTCATCAAAAACAAACAAAACAAGAGAAATGAATCTATTCAACAAGTCTGCAACTCGTCCTTAAGAGTTGCATGATTTCACACAATGTCAATGTGTAATTTCTCCAGTTCTGATCATTGTTTAGGTTGTTGGTAGCTTGGTCCAATGCCAAAACACAGTGAAATCTTTTTATGGCTTTAAACGCGTTTTCTCCTCGAGAGAAACATGATTTCACTAAAAACGTTATAGTTTAAACATGCCTGTTGTACATGTGTGCAAACACTCAGAGCCTTAAGATAGGGGTTTCACCAATGTGTTTTTTGGTGAGAAACCTTCTATTTCAAGGTTCTGTGCGTTTTCAGACAAGTACAATATATATTTATAGTGTTTCTGAGGAAATCCCTCCTTTTAATGCATTTTCTTGCAGAAAATGAGTCTCGCCATGGGAACATGGCTTTTTTGAAAAAGCATATTCTGGTCGAGAAATAGTGTTTTAAACAATGAGAACGACTCCCGGCCTTATTTAGTTCACATTTTTACTTTTGGTAAGCTAGCCCGTATTCATAACGCACTAAACCTTTTTATCGCGTTTAAACGCCTTTTCTCGACAAGAAAAGCACCATTCATCAAAAACAAACAAAACAACAAAAATGAATCTATTCAACAAGTCTGCAACACGTCCTTAAGAGTTGCATGATATCACACAATGTCAAAGTGTAATTTCTCCAGTTCTGATCATTGTTTAGGTTGTTGGTAGCTTAGTCCAATGCCAAAACACAGTGAAATCTTTTTATGGCTTTAAACGCGTTTTCTCCTCGAGAGAAACATGATTTCACTAAAAACGTTATAGTTTAAACATGCCTGTTGTACATGTGTGCAAACACTCAGAGCCTTAAGATAGGGGTTTCACCAATGTGTTTTTTGGTGAGAAACCTTCTATTTCAAGGTTCTGTGCGTTTTCAGACAAGTACAATATGTATTTATAGTGTTTCTGAGGAAATCCCTCCTTTTAATGCATTTTCTCGCAGAAAATGAGTCTCTCGCCATGGGAACATGGCTTTTTTTGAAAAAGCATATTCTGGTCGAGAAATCGTGTTTTAAACAATAAAAACGAGCCCCGGCCTTATTTAGTTCATATTTTTACTTTTCGTAAGCTAGCCCGTATTCATAACGCACTAAACCTTTTTATCTTGTTAAACGCCTTTTCTCGACAAGAAAAGCACCATTTCATCAAAAACAAACAAAACAAGAAAAATGAATCTATTCAACAAGTCTGCAACACGTCCTTAAGAGTTGCATGATTTCACACAATGTCAATGTGTAATTTCTCCAGTTCTGATTATTGTTTAGGTTGTTGGTAGCTTGGTCCAATGCCAAAACACAGTGAAATCTTTTCATGGCTTTAAACGCGTTTTCTCCTCGAGAGAAACATGATTTCACTAAAAACGTTATAGTTTAAACATGCCTGTTGTACATGTGTGCAAACACTCAGAGCCTTAAGATAGGGGTTTCACCAATGTGTTTTTTGGTGAGAAACCTTCTATTCCAAGGTTCTGTGCGTTTTCAGACAAGTACAATATGTATTTATAGGGTTTCTGAGGAAATCCCTCCTTTTAATGCATTTTCTCGCAGAAAATGAGTCTCTCGCCATGGGAACATGGCTTTTTTTGAAAAAGCATATTCTGGTCGAGAAATCGTGTTTTAAACAATAAAAACGAGTCCCGGCCTTATTTGGTTCACATTTTTACTTTTGGTAAGCTAGCCCGTATTCATAACGCACTAAACCTTTTTATCGCGTTAAACGCCTTTTCTCGACAAGAAAAGCACCATTTCATCAAAAACAAACAAAACAAGAAAAATGAATCTATTCAACAAGTCTGCAACACGTCCTTAAGAGTTGCATGATATCACACAATGTCAAAGTGTAATTTCTCCAGTTCTGATCATTGTTTAGGTTGTTGGTAGCTTAGTCTAATGCCAAAACACAGTGAAATCTTTTTATGGCTTTAAACGCGTTTTCTCCTCGAGAGAAACATGATTTCACTAAAAACGTTATAGTTTAAACATGCCTGTTGTACATGTGTGCAAACACTCAGAGCCTTAAGATAGGGGTTTCACCAATGTGTTTTTTGGTGAGAAACCTTCTATTTCAAGATTCTGTGCGTTTTCATACAAGTACAATATGTATTTATAGTGTTTCTGATGAAATCCCTCCTTTTAATGCATTTTCTCACAGAAAATGAGTCTCTCACCATGGGAACATGGCTTTTTTGAAAAAGCATATTCTGGTCGAGAAATCGTGTTTTAAACAATGAGAACGACTCCCGGCCTTATTTAATTCACATTTTTACTTTTGGTAAGCTAGCCCGTATTCATAACGCACTAAACCCTTTTATCGCGTTAAACGCCTTTTCTCGACAAGAAAAGCACCATTTCATCAAAAACAAACAAAACAAGAAAAATGAATCTATTCAACAAGTCTGCAACACGTCCTTAAGAGTTGCATGATTTCACACAATGTCAATGTGTAATTTCTCCAGTTCTGATTATTGTTTAGGTTGTTGGTAGCTTGGTCCAATGCCAAAACACAGTGAAATCTTTTTATGGCTTTAAACGCGTTTTCTCCTCGAGAGAAACATGATTTCACTAAAAACGTTATAGTTTAAACATGCCTGTTGTACATGTGTGCAAACACTCAGAGCCTTAAGATAGGGGTTTCACCAATGTGTTTTTTGGTGAGAAACCTTCTATTTCAAGGTTCTGTGCGTTTTCAGACAAGTACAATATATATTTATAGTGTTTCTGAGGAAATCCCTCCTTTTAATGCATTTTCTCGCAGAAAATGAGTCTCGCGCCATGGGAACATGGCTTTTTTTGAAAAAGCATATTCTGGTCGAGAAATCGTGTTTTAAACAATAAAAACGAGCCCCGGCCTTATTTAGTTTATATTTTTACTTTTCGTAAGCTAGCCCGTATTCATAACGCACTAAACCTTTTTATCTTGTTAAACGCCTTTTCTCGACAAGAAAAGCACCATTTCATCAAAAACAAACAAAACAAGAAAAATGAATCTATTCAACAAGTCTGCAACACGTCCTTAAGAGTTGCATGATTTCACACAATGTCAATGTGTAATTTCTCCAGTTCTGATTATTGTTTAGGTTGTTGGTAGCTTGGTCCAATGCCAAAACACAGTGAAATCTTTTTATGGCTTTAAACGCGTTTTCTCCTCGAGAGAAACATGATTTCACTAAAAACGTTATAGTTTAAACATGCCTGTTGTACATGTGTGCAAACACTCAGAGCCTTAAGATAGGGGTTTCACCAATGTGTTTTTTGGTGAGAAACCTTCTATTCCAAGGTTCTGTGCGTTTTCAGACAAGTACAATATGTATTTATAGGGTTTCTGAGGAAATCCCTCCTTTTAATGCATTTTCTCGCAGAAAATGAGTCTCTCGCCATGGGAACATGGCTTTTTTTGAAAAAGCATATTCTGGTCGAGAAATCGTGTTTTAAACAATAAAAACGAGTCCCGGCCTTATTTGGTTCACATTTTTACTTTTGGTAAGCTAGCCCGTATTCATAACGCACTAAACCTTTTTATCGCGTTAAACGCCTTTTCTCGACAAGAAAAGCACCATTTCATCAAAAACAAACAAAACAACAAAAATGAATCTATTCAACAAGTCTGCAACACGTCCTTAAGAGTTGCATGATATCACACAATGTCAAAGTGTAATTTCTCCAGTTCTGATCATTGTTTAGGTTGTTGGTAGCTTAGTCTAATGCCAAAACACAGTGAAATCTTTTTATGGCTTTAAACGCGTTTTCTCCTCGAGAGAAACATGATTTCACTAAAAACGTTATAGTTTAAACATGCCTGTTGTACATGTGTGCAAACACTCAGAGCCTTAAGATAGGGGTTTCACCAATGTGTTTTTTGGTGAGAAACCTTCTATTTCAAGATTCTGTGCGTTTTCATACAAGTACAATATGTATTTATAGTGTTTCTGATGAAATCCCTCCTTTTAATGCATTTTCTCACAGAAAATGAGTCTCTCACCATGGGAACATGGCTTTTTTGAAAAAGCATATTCTGGTCGAGAAATCGTGTTTTAAACAATGAGAACGACTCCCGGCCTTATTTAATTCACATTTTTACTTTTGGTAAGCTAGCCCGTATTCATAACGCACTAAACCCTTTTATCGCGTTAAACGCCTTTTCTCGACAAGAAAAGCACCATTTCATCAAAAACAAACAAAACAACAAAAATGAATCTATTCAACAAGTCTGCAACACGTCCTTAAGAGTTGCATGATTTCACACAATGTCAATGTGTAATTTCTCCAGTTCTGATTATTGTTTAGGTTGTTGGTAGCTTGGTCCAATGCCAAAACACAGTGAAATCTTTTTATGGCTTTAAACGCGTTTTCTCCTCGAGAGAAACATGATTTCACTAAAAACGTTATAGTTTAAACATGCCTGTTGTACATGTGTGCAAACACTCAGAGCCTTAAGATAGGGGTTTCACCAATGTGTTTTTTGGTGAGAAACCTTCTATTTCAAGGTTCTGTGCGTTTTCAGACAAGTACAATATATATTTATAGTGTTTCTGAGGAAATCCCTCCTTTTAATGCATTTTCTTGCAGAAAATGAGTCTCGCCATGGGAACATGGCTTTTTTGAAAAAGCATATTCTGGTCGAGAAATCGTGTTTTAAACAATGAGAACGACTCCCGGCCTTATTTAGTTCACATTTTTACTTTTGGTAAGCTAGCCCGTATTCATAACGCACTAAACCTTTTTATCGCGTTTAAACGCCTTTTCTCGACAAGAAAAGCACCATTCATCAAAAACAAACAAAACAACAAAAATGAATCTATTCAACAAGTCTGCAACACGTCCTTATGAGTTGCATGATATCACACAATGTCAAAGTGTAATTTCTCCAGTTCTGATCATTGTTTAGGTTGTTGGTAGCTTAGTCCAATGCCAAAACACAGTGAAATCTTTTTATGGCTTTAAACGCGTTTTCTCCTCGAGAGAAACATGATTTCACTAAAAACGTTATAGTTTAAACATGCCTGTTGTACATGTGTGCAAACACTCAGAGCCTTAAGATAGGGGTTTCACCAATGTGTTTTTTGGTGAGAAACCTTCTATTTCAAGGTTCTGTGCGTTTTCATACAAGTACAATATGTATTTATAGTGTTTCTGATGAAATCCCTCCTTTTAATGCATTTTCTCACAGAAAATGAGTCTCTCACCATGGGAACATGGCTTCTTTGAAAAAGCATATTCTGGTCGAGAAATCGTGTTTTAAACAATAAAAACGAGCCCCGGCCTTATTTAGTTCATATTTTTACTTTTCGTAAGCTAGCCCGTATTCATAACGCACTAAACCTTTTTATCGCGTTAAACGCCTTTTCTCGACAAGAAAAGCACCATTTCATCAAAAACAAACAAAACAAGAAAAATGAATCTATTCAGCAAGTCTGCAACACGTCCTTAAGAGTTGCATGATATCACACAATGTCAAAGTGTAATTTCTCCAGTTCTGATCATTGTTTAGGTTGTTGGTAGCTTAGTCCAATGCCAAAACACAGTGAAATCTTTTTATGGCTTTAAACGCGTTTTCTCCTCGAGAGAAACATGATTTCACTAAAAACGTTATAGTTTAAACATGCCTGTTGTACATGTGTGCAAACACTCAGAGCCTTAAGATAGGGGTTTCACCAATGTGTTTTTTGGTGAGAAACCTTCTATTTCAAGGTTCTGTGCGTTTTCAGACAAGTACAATATGTATTTATAGTGTTTCTGAGGAAATCCCTCCTTTTAATGCATTTTCTCGCAGAAAATGAGTCTCTCGCCATGGGAACATGGCTTTTTTTGAAAAAGCATATTCTGGTCGAGAAATCGTGTTTTAAACAATAAAAACGAGCCCCGGCCTTATTTAGTTCATATTTTTACTTTTCGTAAGCTAGCCCGTATTCATAACGCACTAAACCTTTTTATCGCGTTAAACGCCTTTTCTCGACAAGAAAAGCACCATTTCATCAAAAACAAACAAAACAAGAAAAATGAATCTATTCAGCAAGTCTGCAACACGTCCTTAAGAGTTGCATGATATCACACAATGTCAAAGTGTAATTTCTCCAGTTCTGATCATTGTTTAGGTTGTTGGTAGCTTAGTCCAATGCCAAAACACAGTGAAATCTTTTTATGGCTTTAAACGCGTTTTCTCCTCGAGAGAAACATGATTTCACTAA
>NW_026611409.1:10000-12500 GCF_029633865.1 Lampris incognitus
GGCCTTCTCTATACTTCTCAATCAACCAACCTTTTCTCTCTCTCTCTCTCTCATTTTCTTCATTTATCAGCCCGTCAAAGTAGTCCTTCCACTTCGTAGCACACTCTCCTCGCTTGGCAGCACATTTCCATCTGTATCTTTGATCGCCCTAACTTGTCGCACATCCTCGGCAGCTCGGTCTCTCTGTCTAGCCAATCTGTACAAGTCTTTTTCTCCTTCCTTAGTGTCTAACCTGTCATACAGCTCACCGTACGACTTTTCCTTTACCTTTGCCACCTCTCTCTTTGCTTTACGCTGCATCTCCTTGTACTCCTGTGTACTTTCTTCATCTCTCTGACTATCCCACTTCTTCTTTGCCAACCTTTTCCTCTGTATACTTTGCTCTACTTCCTCCTTCCACCACCACCACCACCACCACCACCGCCAAGTCTCCTTGTCTTCCTTCCTCTGTCCCGATGACACACCAAGTACCTTCCTAGCTGTCTTCCTCGCTATTTCTGCAGCGCTTGCCCAGCCGTCTGGCAACTCTTCACTACCACTCAGTGCCTGTGTTAACTCCTGCCTGAACTCCACACAACAGTCTTCCTTCTTCAACTTCCACCATTTGATCTTCGGCTGTGTCTTCACTCGCTTCCTCATGTTGGTCTCCAAAGTCATCTTACAGACCACCATCCGATGCTGCCTAGCTACGTTCTCCCCTGTCACCACCTTGCAGTATGCAATCCCTTTTACATCGCGCCTTCTACACAAGATATAGTCCACCTGTGTGCACTTTCCTCCACTCGTATACGTCGTCACCCTGTGCTCCTCCCTCTTCTTGAAATATGTATTCACCTCAGCCATTTCCATCCTTTTCGCAAAATCGAACACCATCTGTCCTTCCACATTTCTCTCCTCGATTCCATACCTTACCATCAACTCCTCATCACCTCTGTTCCCTTCAGCAACGTGTCCATCGAAGTCCGCTCCAATCACCACTCCCTCCTCCTTGGGTCCCCTTTCCACCACGTCGTCCAACTCAACTCCAGAATTCTTCTTTTTCGTCCATCTTACACCCGACTTGCGGGGCATATGCGCTGATAACCGTCAGCAATACACCTTCGATTTCCAGCTTCATAATCCTCACTCTGTCTGACACTGTGTTCACCTCCAGCACGCTCTTGACATACTCTTCCTTCAGAATGACCCCTACCCCATTTCTCCTCCCATTCGCACCATGGTAGAAGAGTTTGAACCCACCTGCGATACTCCTGGCCTTACTCCCCTTCCACCTTGTCTCTTGTCACCTTTCTTCTTTCCATCACGTCAGCCAGCTCTCTCCCTTTACTAGCCATAGTGCCAACATTCAAAGTTCCGACTGACTCTCACCTCCACACGCCTACCCTTCCTCCTCTCTAGCTGCCTCTGGACATGCCTTCCCCCTCTCCTTTTCCTTCGCCCAACAGTAGCCTAGTTTCCACCGGCACTCCGCTGGTTAACAGTACCGATGGCGGTCGTCGGTAACCCGGGCCTCGACCGATCCGGTATGGAAATCTTATTTATGATCCGCATATTTGATTTGGCAAAGATTTGACGCCGGATGCCCTTCCTGACGTAACCCTCCGCTTTTGTCCTGGCTTGGGACCTGCACTAAGAATGCACTGGCTTGTGCATCCTCAGTGGCTGGGTTGCACGCTTTTCTATGTTTGCCCCTCACTTTTGTGGCGTGAACTATCAATTCTAGTAATACAGGGGTGTTTATGTTAGGTATCACAGACACACGCACACGCACAATATATGTCCAAAAGTATTGAGATAACTGACCATTACACCTACAGGAGCTTTTCTGACATGTCATTCTGAATCCATAGAAACCCATATTCCACGAAGCTCCCGGCGCACAGTTTTTGTGCCGATGTTAATGCCAGGAGAAGTTTGGATCTCTGCAGTTATTGAGTCAACAGAGCGTTGGCGACTTGAGTTGCTGTTGTCCCTAAAGGCTTGCACTTTTCAATAATATGATGATATATGAAGCATAGAGAGTAAACGGGATAGATACCTTTTGAACAGCACCCTGTAGTACAGCACTTTGAAGGTACATATGTCGTCACTTGCTGTAGTGGTTTTTACTGATGGGCGTGGCCAGGTTTTCAGAAGCCTCTCAGTTGTCAATGTGAGAGCCAGGGGACGCGTCTGCCGTACGTTTAGGGTTAGGGTTAGGTGATTTCTCTGGCAGGGCTGGTTACAGTAGGGCTGCTTACACCACACCCCGGACTGGATTTGTTGCGTGTTTGTGTCCTGATCGATGGGCCAACTTAACACGCCTTCGGAGGGTGTCCGCCGGCCGGCTTTGCCGGCGTTCGGGCGGTCGGTTCCTCCGGTCTGGCGGATCGATGTCCTTTATTTAATGTTCTTAGTGGCGAGCGGAGTGCGGAGTGGGAGGGGCTCTACCGCGTAGTCGTCCTCTCCGTTGCACAGCTCGACAGCGTGCTCGGCGGTGCTCAGCCGGACCGTCTATCCC
>NW_026611409.1:22500-25000 GCF_029633865.1 Lampris incognitus
TGATCGCCCTAACTTGTCGCACATCCTCGGCAGCTCGGTCTCTCTGTCTAGCCAATCTGTACAAGTCTTTTTCTCCTTCCTTAGTGTCTAACCTGTCATACAGCTCACCGTACGACTTTTCCTTTACCTTTGCCACCTCTCTCTTTGCTTTACGCTGCATCTCCTTGTACTCCTGTGTACTTTCTTCATCTCTCTGACTATCCCACTTCTTCTTTGCCAACCTTTTCCTCTGTATACTTTGCTCTACTTCCTCCTTCCACCACCACCACCACCACCACCACCGCCAAGTCTCCTTGTCTTCCTTCCTCTGTCCCGATGACACACCAAGTACCTTCCTAGCTGTCTTCCTCGCTATTTCTGCAGCGCTTGCCCAGCCGTCTGGCAACTCTTCACTACCACTCAGTGCCTGTGTTAACTCCTGCCTGAACTCCACACAACAGTCTTCCTTCTTCAACTTCCACCATTTGATCTTCGGCTGTGTCTTCACTCGCTTCCTCATGTTGGTCTCCAAAGTCATCTTACAGACCACCATCCGATGCTGCCTAGCTACGTTCTCCCCTGTCACCACCTTGCAGTATGCAATCCCTTTTACATCGCGCCTTCTACACAAGATATAGTCCACCTGTGTGCACTTTCCTCCACTCGTATACGTCGTCACCCTGTGCTCCTCCCTCTTCTTGAAATATGTATTCACCTCAGCCATTTCCATCCTTTTCGCAAAATCGAACACCATCTGTCCTTCCACATTTCTCTCCTCGATTCCATACCTTACCATCAACTCCTCATCACCTCTGTTCCCTTCAGCAACGTGTCCATCGAAGTCCGCTCCAATCACCACTCCCTCCTCCTTGGGTCCCCTTTCCACCACGTCGTCCAACTCAACTCCAGAATTCTTCTTTTTCGTCCATCTTACACCCGACTTGCGGGGCATATGCGCTGATAACCGTCAGCAATACACCTTCGATTTCCAGCTTCATAATCCTCACTCTGTCTGACACTGTGTTCACCTCCAGCACGCTCTTGACATACTCTTCCTTCAGAATGACCCCTACCCCATTTCTCCTCCCATTCGCACCATGGTAGAAGAGTTTGAACCCACCTGCGATACTCCTGGCCTTACTCCCCTTCCACCTTGTCTCTTGTCACCTTTCTTCTTTCCATCACGTCAGCCAGCTCTCTCCCTTTACTAGCCATAGTGCCAACATTCAAAGTTCCGACTGACTCTCACCTCCACACGCCTACCCTTCCTCCTCTCTAGCTGCCTCTGGACATGCCTTCCCCCTCTCCTTTTCCTTCGCCCAACAGTAGCCTAGTTTCCACCGGCACTCCGCTGGTTAACAGTACCGATGGCGGTCGTCGGTAACCCGGGCCTCGACCGATCCGGTATGGAAATCTTATTTATGATCCGCATATTTGATTTGGCAAAGATTTGACGCCGGATGCCCTTCCTGACGTAACCCTCCGCTTTTGTCCTGGCTTGGGACCTGCACTAAGAATGCACTGGCTTGTGCATCCTCAGTGGCTGGGTTGCACGCTTTTCTATGTTTGCCCCTCACTTTTGTGGCGTGAACTATCAATTCTAGTAATACAGGGGTGTTTATGTTAGGTATCACAGACACACGCACACGCACAATATATGTCCAAAAGTATTGAGATAACTGACCATTACACCTACAGGAGCTTTTCTGACATGTCATTCTGAATCCATAGAAACCCATATTCCACGAAGCTCCCGGCGCACAGTTTTTGTGCCGATGTTAATGCCAGGAGAAGTTTGGATCTCTGCAGTTATTGAGTCAACAGAGCGTTGGCGACTTGAGTTGCTGTTGTCCCTAAAGGCTTGCACTTTTCAATAATATGATGATATATGAAGCATAGAGAGTAAACGGGATAGATACCTTTTGAACAGCACCCTGTAGTACAGCACTTTGAAGGTACATATGTCGTCACTTGCTGTAGTGGTTTTTACTGATGGGCGTGGCCAGGTTTTCAGAAGCCTCTCAGTTGTCAATGTGAGAGCCAGGGGACGCGTCTGCCGTACGTTTAGGGTTAGGGTTAGGTGATTTCTCTGGCAGGGCTGGTTACAGTAGGGCTGCTTACACCACACCCCGGACTGGATTTGTTGCGTGTTTGTGTCCTGATCGATGGGCCAACTTAACACGCCTTCGGAGGGTGTCCGCCGGCCGGCTTTGCCGGCGTTCGGGCGGTCGGTTCCTCCGGTCTGGCGGATCGATGTCCTTTATTTAATGTTCTTAGTGGCGAGCGGAGTGCGGAGTGGGAGGGGCTCTACCGCGTAGTCGTCCTCTCCGTTGCACAGCTCGACAGCGTGCTCGGCGGTGCTCAGCCGGACCGTCTATCCCAGTTGCTCTTCCACGGCTCCCCTCGCGAGGCTTGCCGCCCCCCGCCCCCCCCCCCCCTCCAACATCTGTATGGGGAGGGGTGGAGCAGCTCCGTGTTTACCTCGCGGGGCTTCCCGGAAGACATTTTCTCAAAGTCCTCG
>NW_026611410.1:0-32320 GCF_029633865.1 Lampris incognitus
TATAGACAGAGTTAGTGTAGGTTAAACCAGAGTAATATATGACAGAGTTAGTCCAGGTTAGTACACAGTCATGTATAGACAGAGTTAGTCTGGGTAAACCAGAGTAATATATAGACAGAGTTAGTCCAGGTTAGTACGGCGTCATGTATAGACAGAGTTAGTGTAGGTTAAACCAGAGTCATATATATAGAGAGTTAGTCCAGGTTAGTACACAGTCATGTATAGACAGAGTTAGTCTGGGTAAACCAGAGTAATATATAGACAGAGTTAGTCCAGGTTAGTACACAGTCATGTATAGACAGAGTTAGTGTAGGTTAAACCAGAGTCATATATAGAGAGAGTTCGTCCAGTCTTGGCAGGTGAGCATAAACTCACATGAACATTTGAATCTGAATGGAAGGAAATGTTCTTTTACAAGTTAATATTGTGCTGCAGTCTGCGACTAATCAAATATAAAACACAGAAAACATTGAATTTACATTGTAGTTAATCGGACCATGTCTGCTTGTTGTTCTAATGTGTAGAGTAACCTGAGTACATGTGTAACCAGCTTTGTATTTAACTAATATTTGCTTCATCCTCTTCAGTGATCTCATATGTGAAGACAGACAGATAGAAAATGTCTGTTTTGGAGTTGAAGTTTTTCATTTTCTCATCTGCTTACCTTGCTTTTATTTAGATACTAGATGCTTGTGCCATCTTGACCATGAAATGAAAGTCAGATTGCCGAGATCATTAGTGTGTCTTTTAAAGCCTGACCGTTGACAACATGTCAGGATGCTGCTTTTCAAGCAGTCCAGACAAATGTGCCGGCGTCAGCGGGAGCCCCAGTCAGACTATTACACGAGACTCTTCTGAGCCCTAAAAACGGAAAGTTAAGTCTCATGTTCATTCAGTTAGTAGGCCTGGACAAACAATGAAGTACAAGGTTATTTTAATTTACCTAACAGTTCATCAACTCCTTAACTTAAAGATGTGCCTGCATGAATGGGTAGTTTACTTTGAAAGAGAGGCCTACCTCTCACTCAGGTAGTCTTTTCAAAAGTAGTCAAATTACAGGGACCCTGTGGCCACCGCCAGATCAGAAGAACATAAACTGGATGTCATGAGTTTGGCATAATGGTTTGGGCTCTCTTAGAGCACCGTAGACCATTTAAAATGAGTATGAATGTGCAGCTGTCTCCGGCCTGAACACTGTTTAATAAATGCACTTTTCGTCTTCACACACTAACTGTGAAAAATACCAACTTTGTGTATTTGTTTTGACCCTGCATGTGTTGGTAGACAGAAAAAAGAAACATAACAAATCAGGCATTCTCCGTTCACTGTTTTTGTGTGAGAATGCAAAAAGCAAAAAGTGTTACGATTTTGCTCAGCCGCTTTTGTGCCTCGTTGTATTGGCTATTTCTCGTTCATGCGACATAAAAACATAATGATAATAATAATAACAACAACAATAATAACAACAACAACAATAATAATAACAACAACAACAATAATAATAATAACAATAATTATAAATACAGCTTCAAGCAGTGATGAGGGGGCCAAGCGGTTCAAGCTCATCCTCCGGAAGGCGTCCTGAAACCACATACCAAGTCTGGTGTCAGTACATCAACAGCTGCTGACATGTGAACTTACTTCCTGTTCGGTGGCTTTGCTGCTGATTTTGATTGGCTGTAAGGGTCAAACGGTTTCGAAAATCAAAAATCCATATGATCACTTTTGTGAAGCTTGGTTTGAAGATCACCTGTAGCAAAACTGTGAAAATCGGGACATAATACTTGTGAACTGTGGACTTTTTTAAACTTCCAGCGTGGAAACTGACACCGTGGGACATGTTGAACTCGGCTTGATCCCAGGAATCCAGCCACACCTCATTTTCGAAAGTTGGCCATACGTTTCAAAGGTACGTACGCATGAATGTAGCGCCAGCTTTGACCCGTTGGTAGCGCTAGAGCACTCGGAGCACATACATGAGAGTTGTTGAAAAGAATCATGGGATTGTTCCCAGTAAACGTGCCAAATTTCACAACTTTTAACCGTAGCACGATCTATTAGCAAACTGTCCCATCGCACGATCTATTAGCCAACTCCTCGTAGCACAATCTATTAGCCAACTCTCCATAGCACGATCTATTAGCTAACTCTCCATAGCACAATCTATTAGCTAACTCTCCATAGCACAATCTATTAGCTAACTCCCCATAGCACAATCTATTAGCTAACTCTCCATAGCACGATCTATTAGCTAACTCTCCATAGCACAATCTATTAGCTAACTCCCCATAGCACAATCTATTAGCTAACTCTCCATAGCACGATCTATTACCTAACTCTCCATAGCACAATCTATTAGCCAACTACCCGCAGCACAATCTATTTACTAAATCTCCATAGCACAATCTATTAGCAAACTCTCCATAGCACAATCTATTAGCTAACTCTCCATAGCACAATCTATTAGCTAATTCTCCATAGCACAATCTATTAGCAAACTCTCCATAGCACAATCTATTAGCCAACTACCCGCAGCATAATCTATTAGCCAACTCTCCATCGCATGATCTATTAGCCAAATACCCACAGCACAATCTATTAACTAACTCTCCGCAGCACAATCTATTAGCTAACTCTCCATAGCACGATCTATTAGCTAACTCTCCATAGGACAATCTATTAGCCAACTCCCCATAGCACAATCTATTAGCCAACTACCCGCAGCACAATCTATTAGCCAACTCTCCATCGCATGATCTATTAGCCAAATACCCACAGCACAATCTATTAACTAACTCTCCACAGCACGATCTATTAGCTAACTCTCCATAGCACGATCTATTAGCTAACTCTCCATAGCACAATCTATTAGCTAACTCTCCATAGCACAATCTATTAGCCAACTCCCCATAGCACAATCTATTAGCCAACTACCCGCATCACAATCTATTAGCTAACTCTCCATAGCACAATCTATTAGCAAACTCTCCATCGCACGATCTATTAGCCAACTACCCACAGCACAATCTATTAACTAACTCTCCACAGCACAATCTATTAGCTAACTCTCCATAGCATGATCTATTAGCTAACTCTCCATAGCAAAATCTATTAGCTAACTCTCCATAGCACAATCTATTAGCCAACTCCCCATAGCACAATCTACTAGCCAACTACCCGCAGCACAATCTATTAACTAACTCTCCATAGTACGATCTATTAGCTAACTCTCCATAGCACAATCTATTAGCAAACTCTCCATAGCACAATCTATTAGCTAACTCTCCATAGCACAATCTATTAGCTAATTCTCCATAGCACAATCTATTAGCAAACTCTCCATAGCAAAATCTATTAGCTAACTCTCCATGGCACAATCTATTAGCCAACTCCCCATAGCACAATCTACTAGCTAACTCTCCATAGCACAATCTATTAGCTAACTCTCCATAGCACAATCTATTAGCTAACTCTCCATAGCACGATCTATTAGCTAACTCTCCATAGCACAATCTATTAGCCAACTCCCCATAGCACAATCTATTAGCCAACTACCCGCAGCACAATCTATTAGCTAACTCTCCATAGCACAATCTATTAGCAAACTCTCCATAGCACAATCTATTAACTAACTCTCCACAGCACAATCTATTAGCTAACTCTCCATAGCATGATCTATTAGCTAACTCTCCATAGCAAAATCTATAAGCTAACTCTCCATAGCACAATCTATTAGCCAACTCCCCATAGCACAATCTACTAGCCAACTACCCGCATCACAATCTATTAACTAACTCTCCATAGTACGATCTATTAGCTAACTCTCCATAGCACAATCTATTAGCTAACTCTCCATAGCACAATCTATTAGCCAACTCCCCATAGCACAATCTACTAGCTAACTCTCCATAGCACAATCTATTAGCTAACTCTCCATAGCACACTCTATTAGCTAACTCTCCATAGCACGATCTATTAGCTAACTCTCCATAGCACAATCTATTAGCCAACTCCCCATAGCACAATCTATTAGCCAACTACCCGCAGCACAATCTATTAGCTAACTCTCCATAGCACAATCTATTAGCAAACTCTCCATAGCACAATCTATTAGCTAACTCTCCATAGCACAATCTATTAGCAAACTACCTGCAGCACAATCTATTAGCTAACTCTCCATAGCACAATCTATTAGCAAACTCTCCATAGCACAATCTATTAGCTAACTCTCCATAGCACGATCTATTAGCCAACTCCCCGTAGCACAATCTATTAGCCAGCTACCCGCAGCACAATCTATTAGCTAACGCTCCATAGCATGATCTATAAGCTAACTCTCCATAGCACAATCTATTAGCCAACTCCCCGTAGCACAATCTATTAGCCAACTCTCCATCGCATGATCTATTAGCCAACTACCCACAGCACAATCTATTAACTAACTCTCCACAGCACAATCTATTAGCTAACTCTCCATAGCATGATCTATTAGCTAACTCTCCATAGCAAAATCTATTAGCCAACTGCCCGTAGCACAATCTATTAGCCAACTCTCCATCGCACGATCTATTAGCCAACTACCCACAGCACAATCTATTAACTAACTCTCCATAGCATGATCTATTAGCTAACTCTCCATAGCAAAATCTATTAGCTAACTCTCCATAGCACAATCTATTAGCCAACTCCCCATAGCACAATCTACTAGCCAACTACCCGCAGCACAATCTATTAACTAACTCTCCATAGCACGATCTATTAGCTAACTCTCCATAGCACAATCTATTAGCAAACTCTCCATAGCACAATCTATTAGCTAACTCTCCATAGCACAATCTATTAGCTAACTCTCCATAGCACAATCTGTTAGCAAACTCTCCATAGCACAATCTATTAGCCAACTACCCGCAGCACAATCTATTAGCCAACTCTCCATCGCATGATCTATTAGCCAAATACCCACAGCACAATCTATTAGCTAACTCTCCACAGCACAATCTATTAGCTAACTCTCCATAGCACGATCTATTAGCTAACTCTCCATAGCACAATCTTTTAGCCAACTCCCCATAGCACAATCTATTAGCCAACTACCCGCAGCACAATCTATTAGCCAACTCTCCATCGCATGATGTATTAGCCAAATACCCACAGCACAATCTATTAGCTAACTCTCCATAGCACAATCTATTAGCCAACTCCCCATAGCACAATCTACTAGCCAACTACCCGCAGCACAATCTATTAGCCAACTCCCCATAGCACAATCTATTAGCTAACTCTCCATAGCACGATCTATTAGCCAACTCCCCGTAGCACAATCTATTAGCCAGCTACCCGCAGCACAATCTATTAGCTAACGCTCCATAGCATGATCTATAAGCTAACTCTCCATAGCACAATCTATTAGCCAACTCCCCGTAGCACAATCTATTAGCCAACTCTCCATCGCACGATCTATTAGCCAACTACCCACAGCACAATCTATTAACTAACTCTCCACAGCACAATCTATTAGCTAACTCTCCATAGCATGATCTATTAGCTAACTCTCCATAGCAAAATCTATTAGCCAACTGCCCGTAGCACAATCTATTAGCCAACTCTCCATCGCACGATCTATTAGCCAACTACCCACAGCACAATCTATTAACTAACTCTCCATAGCATGATCTATTAGCTAACTCTCCATAGCAAAATCTATTAGCTAACTCTCCATAGCACAATCTATTAGCCAACTCCCCATAGCACAATCTACTAGCCAACTACCCGCAGCACAATCTATTAACTAACTCTCCATAGCACGATCTATTAGCTAACTCTCCATAGCACAATCTATTAGCAAACTCTCCATAGCACAATCTATTAGCTAACTCTCCATAGCACAATCTATTAGCTAACTCTCCATAGCACAATCTGTTAGCAAACTCTCCATAGCACAATCTATTAGCCAACTACCCGCAGCACAATCTATTAGCCAACTCTCCATCGCATGATCTATTAGCCAAATACCCACAGCACAATCTATTAGCTAACTCTCCACAGCACAATCTATTAGCTAACTCTCCATAGCACGATCTATTAGCTAACTCTCCATAGCACAATCTTTTAGCCAACTCCCCATAGCACAATCTATTAGCCAACTACCCGCAGCACAATCTATTAGCCAACTCTCCATCGCATGATGTATTAGCCAAATACCCGCAGCACAATCTATTAGCTAACTCTCCATAGCACAATCTATTAGCCAACTCCCCATAGCACAATCTACTAGCCAACTACCCGCAGCACAATCTATTAGCCAACTCCCCATAGCACAATCTATTAGCCAACTACCCGCAGCACAATCTATTAGCCAACTCCCCATAGCACAATCTATTAGCCAACTACCCGCAGCACAATCTATTCGCTAACTCTCCATAGCACAATCTATTAACTAACTCTCCATAGCACGATCTATTAGCTAACTCTCCATAGCACAATCTATTAACTAACTCTCCATAGCACGATCTATTAGCTAACTCTCCATAGCACAATCTATTAACTAACTCTCCATAGCACAATCTATTAACTAACTCTCCATAGCACAATCTATTAACAAACTCTCCATAGCACGATCTATTAGCTAACGCTCCATAGCACAATCTATTAGCTAACTCTCCATAGCACAATCTATTAACTAACTCTCCATAGCACGATCTATTAGCTAACGCTCCATAGCATGATCTATAAGCTAACTCTCCGTAACACAATCTATTAGCTAACTCTCCACAGCACAACTTGCCGTCCACTCTCCAGTCATCCTCCGTGAAAATGTAGCATTAGACACGCCCCCTTTTACCCACCCCGAACACCTCAGCCAATTACCCACTACGGTGGACGCCTCCCTCAGTAAAATCACTGCAAAGCAACACACATCACAAGACATTATACCCAGCATTACACTGTGTGTTGTGTCATGATGATGTGGTACACACCTGATGATGTGGTACACACTATGATGATGTGGTACACACCTCCTGATGATGTGGTACACATCTGATGATGATGTGGTACACACCTGATGATGATGATGTGGTACACACCTGATGATGATGTGGTACACACCTCCTGATGATGATGTGGTACACACCTCCTGATGATGTGGTACACACCTGATGATGATGATGTGGTACACACCTCCTGATGATGATGTGGTACACACCTCCTGATGATGTGGTACACACCTGATGATGATGTGGTACACACCTGATGATGATGATGTGGTACACACCTGATGATGATGTGGTACACACCTCCTGATGATGATGTGGTACACACCTGATGATGATGTGGTACACACCTCCTGATGATGTGGTACACACCTGATGATGATGATGTGGTACACACCTCCTGATGATGATGTGGTACACACCTCCTGATGATGATGTGGTACACACCTGATGATGATGTGGTACACACCTGATGATGATGATGTGGTACACACCTCCTGATGATGATGTGGTACACACCTGATGATGATGATGTGGTACACACCTGACGATGATGTGGTACACACCTCCTGATGATGATGTGGTACACACCTCCTGATGATGTGGTACACACCTGATGATGATGATGTGGTACACACCTGATGATGATGTGGTACACACCTCCTGATGATGATGTGGTACACACCTCCTGATGATGTGGTACACACCTGATGATGATGATGTGGTACACACCTCCTGATGATGATGTGGTACACACCTCCTGATGATGTGGTACACACCTGATGATGATGTGGTACACACCTGATGATGATGATGTGGTACACACCTGATGATGATGTGGTACACACCTCCTGATGATGATGTGGTACACACCTGATGATGATGTGGTACACACCTCCTGATGATGTGGTACACACCTGATGATGATGATGTGGTACACACCTCCTGATGATGATGTGGTACACACCTCCTGATGATGATGTGGTACACACCTGATGATGATGTGGTACACACCTGATGATGATGATGTGGTACACACCTCCTGATGATGATGTGGTACACACCTGATGATGATGATGTGGTACACACCTGACGATGATGTGGTACACACCTCCTGATGATGATGTGGTACACACCTCCTGATGATGTGGTACACCTGATGATGATGATGTGGTACACACCTGATGATGATGATGTGGTACACACCTGATGATGATGTGGTACACACCTCCTGATGATGATGTGGTACACACCTGATGATGATGATGTGGTACACACCTCCTGATGATGTGGTACACACCTGATGATGATGTGGTACACACCTGATGATGATGATGTGGTACACACCTGATGATGATGTGGTACACACCTCCTGATGATGATGTGGTACACACCTGATGATGATGTGGTACACACCTCCTGATGATGTGGTACACACCTGATGATGATGATGTGGTACACACCTCCTGATGATGATGTGGTACACACCTCCTGATGATGATGTGGTACACACCTGATGATGATGTGGTACACACCTGATGATGATGATGTGGTACACACCTCCTGATGATGATGTGGTACACACCTGATGATGATGATGTGGTACACACCTGACGATGATGTGGTACACACCTCCTGATGATGATGTGGTACACACCTCCTGATGATGTGGTACACATCTGATGATGATGTGGTACACACCTGATGATGATGATGTGGTACACACCTGATGATGATGATGTGGTACACACCTGATGATGATGTGGTACACACCTCCTGATGATGATGTGGTACACACCTCCTGATGATGATGTGGTACACACCTGATGATGATGTGGTACACACCTGATGATGATGATGTGGTACACACCTGATGATGATGATGTGGTACACACCTGATGATGATGATGTGGTACACACCTCCTGATGATGTGGTACACACCTCCTGATGATGATGTGGTACACACCTCCTGATGATGATGTGGTACACACCTGATGATGATGTGGTACACACCTGATGATGATGATGTGGTACACACCTGATGATGATGATGTGGTACACACCTGATGATGATGATGATGTGGTACACACCTGATGATGATGATGTGGTACACACCTGATGATGATGTGGTACACACCTGATGATGATGATGTGGTACACATCTGATGATGATGTGGTACACACCTCCTGATGATGTGGTACACACCTGATGATGATGTGGTACACACCTGATGATGATGATGTGGTACACACCTGATGATGATGTGGTACACACCTCCTGATGATGATGTGGTACACACCTGATGATGATGATGTGGTACACACCTCCTGATGATGATGTGGTACACACCTCCTGATGATGATGTGGTACACACCTGATGATGATGTGGTACACACCTCCTGATGATGATGTGGTACACACCTGATGATGATGTGGTACACACCTGATGATGATGATGTGGTACACACCTGATGATGATGATGTGGTACACACCTCCTGATGATGTGGTACACACCTGATGATGATGATGTGGTACACACCTGATGATGATGATGATGTGGTACACACCTGATGATGATGATGTGGTACACACCTGATGATGATGTGGTACACACCTGATGATGATGATGTGGTACACACCTCCTGATGATGTGGTACACACCTGATGATGATGTGGTACACACCTGATGATGATGATGTGGTACACATCTGATGATGATGTGGTACACACCTCCTGATGATGTGGTACACACCTGATGATGATGTGGTACACACCTGATGATGATGATGTGGTACACACCTGATGATGATGATGTGGTACACACCTGATGATGATGTGGTACACACCTGATGATGATGATGTGGTACACACCTCCTGATGATGATGTGGTACACACCTCCTGATGATGATGTGGTACACACCTGATGATGATGTGGTACACACCTCCTGATGATGATGTGGTACACACCTGATGATGATGATGTGGTACACACCTGATGATGATGATGTGGTACACACCTGATGATGATGATGTGGTACACACCTCCTGATGATGTGGTACACACCTGATGATGATGATGTGGTACACACCTGATGATGATGATGATGTGGTACACACCTGATGATGATGATGTGGTACACACCTGATGATGATGTGGTACACACCTGATGATGATGATGTGGTACACACC
The DNA here is from genome assembly GCF_029633865.1 of Lampris incognitus. Taxonomy (NCBI): domain Eukaryota; kingdom Metazoa; phylum Chordata; class Actinopteri; order Lampriformes; family Lampridae; genus Lampris; species Lampris incognitus. Next base: position 10,188 of record NW_026611410.1, read on the forward strand.
TCCTGATGATGTGGTACACACCTGATGATGATGTGGTACACACCTGATGATGATGATGTGGTACACACCTGATGATGATGTGGTACACACCTGATGATGATGTGGTACACACCTGATGATGATGTGGTACACACCTGATGATGATGATGTGGTACACACCTGATGATGATGTGGTACACACCTGATGATGATGTGGTACACACCTGATGATGATGATGTGGTACACACCTCCTGATGATGATGTGGTACACACCTGATGATGATGATGTGGTACACACCTGACGATGATGTGGTACACACCTCCTGATGATGATGTGGTACACACCTCCTGATGATGTGGTACACATCTGATGATGATGTGGTACACACCTGATGATGATGATGTGGTACACACCTGATGATGATGATGTGGTACACACCTGATGATGATGTGGTACACACCTCCTGATGATGATGTGGTACACACCTCCTGATGATGATGTGGTACACACCTGATGATGATGATGTGGTACACACCTCCTGATGATGATGTGGTACACACCTCCTGATGATGATGTGGTACACACCTGATGATGATGTGGTACACACCTCCTGATGATGATGTGGTACACACCTGATGATGATGTGGTACACACCTGATGATGATGATGTGGTACACACCTGATGATGATGATGTGGTACACACCTCCTGATGATGTGGTACACACCTGATGATGATGATGTGGTACACACCTGATGATGATGATGTGGTACACACCTGATGATGATGATGATGTGGTACACACCTGATGATGATGATGTGGTACACACCTGATGATGATGTGGTACACACCTGATGATGATGATGTGGTACACATCTGATGATGATGTGGTACACACCTCCTGATGATGTGGTACACACCTGATGATGATGTGGTACACACCTGATGATGATGTGGTACACACCTCCTGATGATGATGTGGTACACACCTGATGATGATGATGTGGTACACACCTCCTGATGATGATGTGGTACACACCTCCTGATGATGATGTGGTACACACCTGATGATGATGATGTGGTACACACCTGATGATGATGATGTGGTACACACCTGATGATGATGATGTGGTACACACCTGATGATGATGTGGTACACACCTCCTGATGATGATGTGGTACACACCTGATGATGATGATGTGGTACACACCTCCTGATGATGATGTGGTACACACCTCCTGATGATGATGTGGTACACACCTGATGATGATGTGGTACACACCTCCTGATGATGATGTGGTACACACCTGATGATGATGTGGTACACACCTGATGATGATGATGTGGTACACACCTGATGATGATGATGTGGTACACACCTGATGATGATGATGTGGTACACACCTCCTGATGATGTGGTACACACCTGATGATGATGATGTGGTACACACCTGATGATGATGATGTGGTACACACCTGATGATGATGATGATGTGGTACACACCTGATGATGATGATGTGGTACACACCTGATGATGATGTGGTACACACCTGATGATGATGATGTGGTACACATCTGATGATGATGTGGTACACACCTGATGATGATGTGGTACACACCTGATGATGATGATGTGGTACACACCTGATGATGATGATGTGGTACACACCTCCTGATGATGATGTGGTACACACCTGATGATGATGTGGTACACACCTGATGATGATGATGTGGTACACACCTGATGATGATGATGTGGTACACACCTCCTGATGATGTGGTACACACCTGATGATGATGATGTGGTACACACCTGATGATGATGATGTGGTACACACCTGATGATGATGATGTGGTACACACCTGATGATGATGATGATGTGGTACACACCTGATGATGATGATGTGGTACACACCTGATGATGATGTGGTACACACCTGATGATGATGATGTGGTACACACCTCCTGATGATGTGGTACACACCTGATGATGATGTGGTACACACCTGATGATGATGATGTGGTACACACCTGATGATGATGTGGTACACACCTGATGATGATGTGGTACACACCTGATGAGGATGTGGTACACACCTGATGATGATGATGTGGTACACACCTGATGATGATGTGGTACACACCTGATGATGATGTGGTACACACCTGATGATGATGATGTGGTACACACCTCCTGATGATGATGTGGTACACACCTGATGATGATGATGTGGTACACACCTGACGATGATGTGGTACACACCTCCTGATGATGATGTGGTACACACCTCCTGATGATGTGGTACACATCTGATGATGATGTGGTACACACCTGATGATGATGATGTGGTACACACCTGATGATGATGATGTGGTACACACCTGATGATGATGTGGTACACACCTCCTGATGATGATGTGGTACACACCTCCTGATGATGATGTGGTACACACCTGATGATGATGATGTGGTACACACCTCCTGATGATGATGTGGTACACACCTCCTGATGATGATGTGGTACACACCTGATGATGATGTGGTACACACCTCCTGATGATGATGTGGTACACACCTGATGATGATGTGGTACACACCTGATGATGATGATGTGGTACACACCTGATGATGATGATGTGGTACACACCTCCTGATGATGTGGTACACACCTGATGATGATGATGTGGTACACACCTGATGATGATGATGTGGTACACACCTGATGATGATGATGATGTGGTACACACCTGATGATGATGATGTGGTACACACCTGATGATGATGTGGTACACACCTGATGATGATGATGTGGTACACATCTGATGATGATGTGGTACACACCTCCTGATGATGTGGTACACACCTGATGATGATGTGGTACACACCTGATGATGATGTGGTACACACCTCCTGATGATGATGTGGTACACACCTGATGATGATGATGTGGTACACACCTCCTGATGATGATGTGGTACACACCTCCTGATGATGATGTGGTACACACCTGATGATGATGATGTGGTACACACCTGATGATGATGATGTGGTACACACCTGATGATGATGATGTGGTACACACCTGATGATGATGTGGTACACACCTCCTGATGATGATGTGGTACACACCTGATGATGATGATGTGGTACACACCTCCTGATGATGATGTGGTACACACCTCCTGATGATGATGTGGTACACACCTGATGATGATGTGGTACACACCTCCTGATGATGATGTGGTACACACCTGATGATGATGTGGTACACACCTGATGATGATGATGTGGTACACACCTGATGATGATGATGTGGTACACACCTGATGATGATGATGTGGTACACACCTCCTGATGATGTGGTACACACCTGATGATGATGATGTGGTACACACCTGATGATGATGATGTGGTACACACCTGATGATGATGATGATGTGGTACACACCTGATGATGATGATGTGGTACACACCTGATGATGATGTGGTACACACCTGATGATGATGATGTGGTACACATCTGATGATGATGTGGTACACACCTGATGATGATGTGGTACACACCTGATGATGATGATGTGGTACACACCTGATGATGATGATGTGGTACACACCTCCTGATGATGATGTGGTACACACCTGATGATGATGTGGTACACACCTGATGATGATGATGTGGTACACACCTGATGATGATGATGTGGTACACACCTCCTGATGATGTGGTACACACCTGATGATGATGATGTGGTACACACCTGATGATGATGATGTGGTACACACCTGATGATGATGATGTGGTACACACCTGATGATGATGATGATGTGGTACACACCTGATGATGATGATGTGGTACACACCTGATGATGATGTGGTACACACCTGATGATGATGATGTGGTACACACCTCCTGATGATGTGGTACACACCTGATGATGATGTGGTACACACCTGATGATGATGATGTGGTACACACCTGATGATGATGATGTGGTACACACCTCCTGATGATGTGGTACACACCTCCTGAGGATGTGGTACACACCTGATGATGATGTGGTACACACCTGATGATGATGATGTGGTACACACCTGATGATGATGATGTGGTACACACCTCCTGATGATGATGTGGTACACACCTGATGATGATGTGGTACACACCTGATGATGATGATGTGGTACACACCTGATGATGATGATGTGGTACACACCTCCTGATGATGTGGTACACACCTGATGATGATGATGTGGTACACACCTGATGATGATGATGTGGTACACACCTGATGATGATGATGTGGTACACACCTGATGATGATGATGATGTGGTACACACCTGATGATGATGATGTGGTACACACCTGATGATGATGTGGTACACACCTGATGATGATGATGTGGTACACACCTCCTGATGATGTGGTACACACCTGATGATGATGTGGTACACACCTGATGATGATGATGTGGTACACACCTGATGATGATGATGTGGTACACACCTCCTGATGATGTGGTACACACCTCCTGAGGATGTGGTACACACCTCTCTAACGGTAGCTGAGTCTCACTCATGTAGGACACAGTATCAGTATTCACACTGCACACTGCCTCACAGGCATTTGACCAACGCTGCAGATCTCACCCACCCACCCACCCACCCACCCCACACACCCACCCCACACACCCACCCCACACACACACACACACCCACTCACCCCACACACCCACCCCACACACCCACCCCACACACCCACCCCACACACCCACCCCACACACCCACCTCACACACACACACACACCCACTCACCCCACACACCCACCCCACACACACACACACACCCACCTCCACATCCCCAACACACACACACAAACACCCACTCACCCCCCCCCACATACACACTCACCCACCCACCTCCACATCCCCAACACACACACACAAACACCCACTCACCCCACACACACACAAACACCTACTCACCCACCCACCTCCACATCACCAACACACACACACAAACACCCACTCACCCAACCCCCACACACAAACACCCACTCACCCTCCCCACCCCCAACACACAAACACCCCCACACATACACACACAAACGCCCACTCACCCACCCATAGCCCTCCCCTTCCACCCCCCCACACACACAAACACCCACTCACCCCCCCACACAAACACCCACCCCCCCATACGCACAAACACCCACTCACCCCCCCACACAAACACCCACTCCCCCATACGCACAAACACCCACTCACCCCCCGCCACGCACACACACAAACACCCACCCACACTCCACCCCACACACAAACACCCATTCACACCCACACACAAACACCCATTCCACCCCACACACAAACACCCATTCACACCCACACACACACCCCACACACAAACACCCACACACACACACATACAAACACCGACTCACCTACCCACACACCCACACACACACAACCACCCACACACCTACACACCCACACACAAACACCCATTCCACCCCACACACAAACACCCATTCACACCCACACACACACCCCACACACAAACACCCACACACACACACATACAAACACCGACTCACCTACCCACACACCCACACACACACAACCACCCACACACCTACACACCCACACCCACACACACAGATGCTTTGAGTTGCTGGAGGGTCCAGCAGTGGAAATGTCCAAAGCTGTTTTCTTTGTTTTGTGTTTGTTTCCGTGGGATTCAGACCCCGTCTCGTACTGCTGCTGAGACACAACACAACACGACACGACACGACACGACACGACACGACACACAAACACTGTGTGTCTGTTTGCTTTTAGCGGGACGCTGACGGGCCTGCTGCCCCGAGACACCCAGCTCTCATTGGCTGAGAGCCCATCATACACATTCTGATTGGTCGTTTGGCTTTGTCTACTGGAAAGTAGCCCTCCCCCTTACCTCCCACACACACACACACACACACACACACACACACACACACACACACACACACACACACACACACACACACACACAGACACACACCCACACACACACACACAGACAGACACACACACACACACAGACACACAGTCATTGCAGGAGGGGATGGTGTGCCGTGGTGGTGGTGGTGGTGGTGGTGGTGGTGTGTGTCTGCCTGCTGTGCTGTGCAGCAGTTGGATGAAGTGCAGAAGACATGGTGTCTTGTCTTCCAGCAGAACCACATGACATGAAGCTGCTCTCTGTCTCCATTCTCACTCAGTAGAAACGGCAGTAGAGCCTGAGGTGGACATCATGTCGTCCAGCTGTCTTCAGAGACTGACGTCATCTCTGCTGCTTCTGGGTGGGTCCTATCTATTAATAAGTCTGTCCTCTGCTGGCCTGTCTCTCATCTATCTATTAATGAGTCTGTCCTCTGCTGGCCTGTCTCTCATCTATCTATTAATGAGTCTGTCCTCTGCTGGCCTGTCTCTCATCTATCTATTAATGAGTCTGTCCTCTGCTGATCTGTCTCTCATCTATCTATTAATGAGTCTGTCCTCTGCTGACCTGTCTCTCATCTATCTATTAATGAGTCTGTCCTCTGCTGATCTGTCTCTCATCTATCTATTAATAAGTCTGTCCTCTGCTGGCCTGTCTCTCATCTATCTATTAATGAGTCTGTCCTCTGCTGGCCTGTCTCTCATCTATCTATTAATGAGTCTGTCCTCTGCTGGCCTGTCTCTCATCTATCTATTAATGAGTCTGTCCTCTGCTGATCTGTCTCTCATCTATCTATTAATGAGTCTGTCCTCTGCTGGCCTGTCTCTCATCTATCTATTAATGAGTCTGTCCTCTGCTGGCCTGTCTCTCATCTATCTATTAATGAGTCTGTCCTCTGCTGGCCTGTCTCTCATCTATCTATTAATGAGTCTGTCCTCTGCTGATCTGTCTCTCATCTATCTATTAATGAGTCTGTCCTCTGCTGGCCTGTCTCTCATCTATCTATTAATGAGTCTGTCCTCTGCTGATCTGTCTCTCGTCTATCTATTAATGAGTCTGTCCTCTGCTGACCTGTCTCTCGTCTATCTATTAATGAGTCTGTCCTCTGCTGAGCTGTCTCTCATTTGTCCATGCATTTGTCTGTCAGGCCTTCTTCTGGTGTGTCTAGAGGGGGGTGCTGCTCTGGAGTTGACTCCCTCTGTCTCTGAATTGGTCCTCAACCAGAACTCTTCCGTCACACTCGTGAGTCCATCAAAGTACTGCTAACTGCCTGATAAATAGCATACCACACAACTACTGCTGACTGAGTATAAGTACCACCATCATCTTCATCATCATGTGTGTGTATAAGTACCAGAGTACTGCTGACTTGCAGGCATCACATTCACAATGAGTGAATATTTGCAAAAAAGAAATAAAGTTTATCAGTTTGAACATTAAATATCTTGTCTTTGTAGTGTATTCAATTGAATATAGGTGGAAAAGGATTTGTAAATCATTGTATTCTGTTTTTATTCACCTTTTACACAACGTCCCAACTTCATTGGTATTGGGGTTTGTACATGAAAAGGTGAAGTATAACTGTAAGAGTAAGACCAGATGCTGCTCAATACAACAACTCTCAGAAAACATGAGCCAACTAGCGGCTCCAGACAGACAGACAGACAGACAGATAAAGTGATGATCAGTAGACCGGTGACAGACAGACGGGTGCGGTGTCCTCCCTGCAGGTGTGTTCGGGGTGGGACAAGGTGACCTGGCGTCTTCCTCAGGATTTCCTGCTGGAGGGCGTTTCAGTGGAGAATCAGGGAACCCGCAGCGTCCTGCGTCTCCATGGCGCCTCCTGGAGGAACTCCGGCAGCTATGTGTGTGAGGAGGCTTCATCTGAGCAGAGCAGGACGGTGGACATCTTCATACCTGGACAAGGTGAGGAACTACCAAACCAGCTACCTTTGAGCAAGGCTCCATCTAGAATCCTCCAGATGACACAGGAGTGTTCGGGGCTCTGACCTTTGACCTACTGACTGTGGTACCTGATCTCCAGACAGCTGATTTACTGCTAATGACTTACTGACTGTTAACGACTTGCTGACGGTTAATGACCTACTGACTGTTAATGACTTACTGACTTTTAATGACTTACTGACTGTGGTACCTGATCTCCAGACAGCTGATTTACTGTTAATGACTGACTGTTAATGACTTGCTGACTGTTAATGACTTACTGACTGTGGTACCTGATCTCCAGACAGCTGGTTTACTGTTAATGACTGACTGCTAATGACTTGCTGATGGTTAATAACTTGCTGACTGTTAATGACTTGCTGACGGTTAATGACTTACTGACTGTGGTACCTGATCTCCAGACAGCTGATATACTGTTAATGACTGACTGTTAATGACTTGCTGACTGTTAATGACTTGCTGACAGTTAATGGCTTACCGACTGTGGTACCTGAGCGCCATACAGCTGATTTACTGTTAATGACTTGCTGACGGTTAATGACTTGCTGACTGTGGTAACTGATGTCCTTACAGCTGGTTTAGTGTTAATGACTGACGGTTAATGACTTGCTGACGGTTAATGACTTGCTGACTGTTAATGACTTGCTGACTGTTAATGACTAGCTGATGGTTAATGACTTGCTGACTGTTAATGACTAGCTGATGGTTAATGACTTGCTGACTGCTAATGACTTGCTGACTGTTAATGACTAGCTGATGGTTAATGACTTGCTGACGGTTAATGACTTACTGACTGTGGTACCTGATCTCCAGACAGCTGATATACTGTTAATGACTGACTGTTAATGACTTGCTGACTGTTAATGACTTGCTGACAGTTAATGGCTTGCTGACTGTTAATGACTAGCTGATGGTTAATGACTTGCTGACTGCTAATGACTTGCTGACTGTTAATGACTAGCTGATGGTTAATGACTTGCTGACGGTTAATGACTAGCTGATGGTTAATGACTTGCTCACTGTTAATGACTTGCTCACTGTTAATGACTTGCTGATGGTTAATGACTTGCTGACTGTTAATGACTAGCTGATGGTTAATGACTAGCTGACGGTTAATGACTTGCTCACTGTTAATGACTTGCTCACTGTTAATGACTTGCTGATGGTTAATGACTTGCTGATGGTTAATGACTTTCTGACTGTTGATGACTAGCTGATGGTTAATGACTTGTTGACTTAATGACTAGCTGATGGTTAATGACTTGTTGACTTAATGACTAGCTGACGGTTAATGATTTACTGACTGTTAATGACTTGCTGACTGTTAATGACTAGCTGACGGTTAATGACTTGCTGACTGTGGTAACTGATGTCCTTACAGCTGGTTTACTGTTAATGACTAGCTGACTGTTAATGACTTGCTGATGGTTAATGACTTGCTGATGGTTAATGACTTGCTGACGGTTAATGACTAGCTGACGGTTAATGACTTGCTGACGGTTAATGACTTGCTGAATGTTAATGACTTGCTGACCGTTAATGTCTTACTGACTGTTAATGACGAGCTAATGGTTAATGACTTGCTGACGTTAATGACTTGCTGACTGTTAATGTCTTACTGACTGTTAATGACGAGCTAATGGTTAATGACTTGCTGACGTTAATGACTAGCTGACGGTAAATGACTTGCTGACGGTTAATGACTAGCTGATGGTTAATGACTTGCTGAATGTTAATGACTTGCTGACCGTTAATGTCTTACTGACTGTTAATGACGAGCTAATGGTTAATGACTTGCTGACGTTAATGACTTGCTGACTGTTAATGACTAGCTGATGGTTAATGACTTGCTGACGGTTAATGACTAGCTGATGGTTAATGGCTTGCTGATCGTTAATGACTTGCTGACTGTTAATGACTAGCTGACGGTTAATGACTTGCTGATTGTTAATGACTAGCTGACTTAATGACTTGCTGACTGTTAATGACTAGCTGATGATTAATGACTTGCTGACTGTTAATGACTAGCTGACGGTTAATGACTTGCTGACTGTTAATGACTAGCTGATGGTTAATGACTTGCTGACTGTTAATGACTAGCTGACGGTTAATGACTTGCTCACTGTTAATGACTTGCTGATGGTTAATGACTTGCTGACGGTTAATGACTTGCTGACCGTTAATGACTAGCTGATGGTTAATGACTTGCTGACGGTTAATGACTTGCTGACCGTTAATGACTAGCTGATGGTTAATGACTTGCTGATGGTTAATGACTTGCTGACGGTTAATGACTTGCTGACCGTTAATGACTAGCTGATGGTTAATGACTTGCTGACGGTTAATGACTAGCTGACGGTTAATGACTTGCTGACTGTTAATGACTAGCTGACGGTTAATGACTAGCTGACGGTTAATGACTTGCCGACTGTTAATGACTAGCTGACGGTTAATGACTTGCTGACTGTTAATGACTAGCTGATGATTAATGACTTGCTGACTGTTAATGACTAGCTGACGGTTAATGACTTGCTGACTGTTAATGACTAGCTGACGGTTAATGACTTGCTGACCGTTAATGACTAGCTTACGGTTAATGACTTGCTGACCGTTAATGACTAGCTGATGGTTAATGACTTGCTGATGGTTAATGACTTGCTGACGGTTAATGACTTGCTGACCGTTAATGACTAGCTGATGGTTAATGACTTGCTGACGGTTAATGACTAGCTGACGGTTAATGACTTGCTGACTGTTAATGACTAGCTGACGGTTAATGACTAGCTGACGGTTAATGACTTGCCGACTGTTAATGACTAGCTGACGGTTAATGACTTGCTGACTGTTAATGACTAGCTGATGATTAATGACTTGCTGACTGTTAATGACTAGCTGACGGTTAATGACTTGCTGACTGTTAATGACTAGCTGACGGTTAATGACTTGCTGACCGTTAATGACTAGCTTACGGTTAATGACTTGCTGACCGTTAATGACTAGCCGTCTGTGGTAACTGATGTCCTTACAGCTGGTCTAGTGTTGATCCCCATGAGGATGCTATGTGATCCACTCTTCTGGTCTGATCACAGTGCTGTCTCACTGCTGTGATTTCTCATCCTAGTAGCTTTCTTAAGTCACTCCTTTCTATAGACAGACAGACAGACAGACAGACAGACAGACAGACAGACAGATGTACTCTTAGCCCACCCCCCCCCCCTGTTTCAGGGATGGTCGTTCCCTCTTCTTCTGTTGACATCTTACAATGCTGTGATTGTAACATTCCCCAACCCTCTGTGAATACCACACATGTGAACACCACACATGGCCACTGTCACTCTAGTTAAAGGCCACGCCCATATCTGCATATTAACCCGCTCGTTGGTTTGGGTCGTTATGCCACTGTATTGTTTATAAGGGTGGGGACACCTGCAGTCACTGTATTGTTTATAAGGGTGGGGACACCTGCAGTCACTGTATTGTTTATAAGGGTGGGGTACCTGCAGCCACTGTATTGTTTATAAGGGTGGGGACACCTGCAGTCACTGTATTGTGTATAAGGGTGGGGACACCTGCAGTCACTGTATTGTGTATAAGGGTGGGGACACCTACAGTCACTGTATTGTGTATAAGGGTGGGGACACCTACAGTCACTGTATTGTTTATAAGGGTGGGGTACCTGCAGTCACTGTATTGTTTATAAGGGTGGGGGTACCTACAGTCACTGTATTGTTTATAAGGGTGGGGGTACCTGCAGTCACCGTATTGTTTATAAGGGTGGGGTACCTGCAGTCACTGTATTGTTTATAAGGGTGGGGGTACCTACAGTCACTGTATTGTTTATAAGGGTGGGGACACCTGCAGTCACTGTATTGTTTATAAGGGTGGGGACACCTGCAGTCACTGTATTGTGTATAAGGGTGGGGACACCTACAGTCACTGTATTGTTTATAAGGGTGGGGTACCTGCAGTCACTGTATTGTTTATAAGGGTGGGGGTACCTACAGTCACTGTATTGTTTATAAGGGTGGGGGTACCTGCAGTCACCGTATTGTTTATAAGGGTGGGGACACCTGCAGTCACTGTATTGTTTATAAGGGTGGGGACACCTGCAGTCACTGTATTGTGTATAAGGGTGGGGACACCTGCAGTCACTGTATTGTGTATAAGGGTGGGGACAGCTGCAGTCACTGTATTGTTTATAAGGGTGGGGACACCTGCAGCCACTGTATTGTGTATAAGGGTGGGGACACCTACAGTCACTGTATTGTGTATAAGGGTGGGGACACCTGCAGTCAGTGTATTGTGTATAAGGGTGGGGACACCTGCAGTCACTGTATTGTTTATAAGGGTGGGGACACCTACAGTCACTGTATTGTGTATAAGGGTGGGGACACCTACAGTCACTGTATTGTGTATAAGGGTGGGGACACCTACAGTCACTGTATTGTTTATAAGGGTGGGGACGCCTGCAGTCACTGTATTGTGTATAAGGGTGGGGACACCTACAGTCACTGTATTGTTTATAAGGGTGGGGACACCTACAGTCACTGTATTGTTTATAAGGGTGGGGACGCCTGCAGTCAGGTGAGACTGAAGAGGTCACTTAGATGATGATGAAACGTTTCTCCCACTAAACGTTGTGTCCAGATGAACTGATTCAGCCTTCTTTTGTACTTGGCTAATTACCCTTTCTTCCGAGCCGTCCCGGTCTCTGCTCCACCCCCTCTGCTGATCCCAGGAGGGCTGCAGACTACCACGTCTCCTCCCATACATGTGGAGTCACCAGCCGCTTCTTTTTACCTGACAGTGAGGAGTTTCGCCAGGGGGATGTAGCGCGTGGGAGGATCACGCTATTCCCCCCAGTTTCCCCTCCCCCCTGAACAAGTTCCCTGACCGACCAGAGGAGGCGCTAGTGCAGTGACCAGGACACATACCCACATCCGTTTCTACTGCAGACGTGACCAATTGTGTCTGTAGGGACAGGTAACACGGGGATTCGAACCGGAGAGCCCCGTGTTGGTAGGGAAGGGAATAGACCACCACGCCCTCCAGACGCCCCTAACTGATTCAACTTTGATGCACCTGTTGGCCGATGATCATCATCACACGGTCAAAGGTGAAGCCCAGTGTCATCCTGAGTCTGCTCAATAGGGGGGAGTCCACTGGGCAGACTGTTGAAGCCATGGTTTATCTCCCCTCCCCCCCCCCCCCGACCCGGGTGAGCTTGCATCACCGCTTAACACCATGCACCACTCACACCACCCTGGCTGTCGCTGTCATGGCCCCACTGTCTCTAACCACGTCATCAAACCCTGACCAATCTGGGCTTAATAACAGGGGCTGCGACAGGCGGGAACTAACCGGGGGGGCTGCCCTCTATGCTTTCTCCCCACTATCTGATTTTGATGGCCGCCACTCAACGCTTGTGAATACCCCCATGCACACACTGAATTTACACCATTGACGCCTCTACCAAATGCCCCAGGCCGAACCAGGATTTGATGGCCTGTATCCACTAAAGCCTAACATATACCCCCTTGCTTAAGTGCCGGTATGGTCCATCTCCCTTCCCCAGACAGCTTCCAGATCTGGGCCACTTCAGGCAGTGATGCGGCACTGCTGGCCTTCTTCTGGCCCTGACAACATGGATGTGAGCCTGAAGTGGCCCACATGTATAACAGCACATATGGCCCAAATATGCCAAATCACATGTGGGCCTTTTCTGGCAAAGATGTGGTGCTCTGGGCAACATGTGGTCTGGATGTGAGCCTGAAGTGGCCCGTGTGGTAAATGGTGAGTATGGCCCAAATATCACAAAACAGATATGGGCCACCTCTGGCAAATATGTGGCACATGCGGCATTGCTATGGCTTGGTTCTGGCCCAGATCTGGCAAACGAGAGCGGACCACCCAAGTGCCATCATTCCACACGGTACACGGGCCAGATGAAAGTGTCGATGTGGGCCGGGTCTGGGCCACAGCATTATTGCTATGTGGGGAGCGTGCAAGAGACTTTATATCAAATAAAACCTCTGTTCTGCTTAAACTGTTTCCGTCCTCCATTCTGCACACAACACAAGTTGTGGCCCGTATGGGTGACGGATGGAGCCACAAGACACTCCACTGGGGTGACTCCTCCAACAAATCATTGACCTCCAGGAGAGCTAGGCATTTATGTAGCAAAAACAAACCCAAGCCCAGCAAGAGCTGGCTGCTCAGCAGGCAGATGACTGGGCTCTCCTGAGGGTGCTGTTGCACTCCCCTTCGGCTGCCCGCGGGGGTGATCTGAATGCTTCCCCGACTCATCAGCCATTGATCACTCTCCCCAAGATAACATTTATTTTCCAGCCTCCGGTGTGGGAAGATGGCGGTGCGAATTCACATAAGCAACAGCCTCACCCACTACTGGTGTGGGAATATGGCACTGCCGCGGCCTTACCCAGTACCCTCCATGCAGTGTCTTTGTCTATGTCTGTGTCTTTATTATTTTCTTTGAGTGCACTCATACTTTATTTTGGATTATTTTGTTTAATTTGTTAATGTAGAATATGGCTGCATCAGTAATATATTAGAAGGATATAAAATAGAATATAGATAGATATAGACAATAAATAGAATATTATGAAGAACTTTTTAAAAAGTATAATAGAGTAAAATATATATATATATATATAATGTAACACATCTCATTTAGTATTGATATTGAAATAACTTGACTTTGAACTGTTGAAATAAATTGTTTTTTTTATTGTAAACTATACCCACGAGTGTGTGTGTTGTCTTTGGGGTGAGTACTAGAATCTGGTCTAGAAAAAAACCTACACCAATCTCCACTGAACTTAGACATTAGACTGTAAACTGTCCCTGCGCAAGCATAGGCCCATTCCCCTGTTGTGCAGGTTACATCTGCATCTAAGTTTGTGTCTTCGTGTGACAGCTGGGAGAGCTGGCGCTGGATTGGCTGGGAGAGCTTGGTCTGCTGCATCCTGTGGGCCCAGGGACCACGGCCCTGCCTGGAGCTGTGCCCGAGGAGGAAACACAGAGGGCGGTCCAACAGGACATGGAAGCAGGGCAGGATAAGCTAACTGCTAGCCCATGCAAACTGGCAGTTCCAACTGTCACATATACCCCCTGAAGCAATGGGGTATATGTTAGGCTTTAGTGGATACAGGCCATCAAATCCTGGTTCGCTCTTGTGCTGAAGCCTCCTTGCCGCTCTCTCTCTCTGTATCTGAGAGCGGTGTCGACTTCTCTGTCTCCTTTCCGTGTGTGCTTGTGTTCCCATGCATTTGTGTCAGTGTCAGTCCAGGACCCAGCCTCACTGCAGAATAGAAAGGACATGTTAGTTGTTTGACACACCAGAGGATGCGCATCACTCACTCTTGCTATTGCGTTTTCTCTTCTACGACTCACGGCCTCCTCTCTCTCTGCCTTCAGCTGAGGCTAAACCACACCCCACTACTATACATGGTCTTTGAGCCGGACCTTTAGATGCGTGAGGATTAACGTCAGGTCCAAAAAAGTTCAAGTACTTACCTTTGTCCTGCTGGCAGTGAGAACAGAGGCCATTTTGTGTCTGAGTCCAGTGGATGAAGCGCAATGGAGCAAAGTGAAGGCTACAACTTCACACCGGAAACTCTGATGTGACACACTTCCCTCAAATCCTCACCCATTCCCTAAACCTCTCACATTTCTTAAAAAACTTACCCATTCCCTGAGTATCTTACCCCTTCTCTAAAAACCTGTACCATTCACCTTTGGACCCTACAGGGACTCCCCGTTATGGCACCCAGCTGCACAACATGTAAACTTTGACCCTGCAGGATAGTGTTAGCTAAACTTGGTGAGGTACACATTCGGTTGTTTTGTGGTGAGGCTACTGACCCTGTTCTGAGGAATGACCCTGAAATAAAACCCATGCTCAAAACAGCATGTGTTGATTGGCTATTCTCCATCTACATAAATAGAAGACCAAATCCATGCCTGCAACTAGAAACTGAGATAGGGGGTGCCCTCACGAGAACAAAAAAATGAAGATGCCCATTTTTTCAATTTGGGTCATGATTTTTGTCCCAAAGGAAACAAAAGTCAGGCCAGATGCAGAGTAGATATGCATTGTTGTAACAAAATATTTGTATTTTAATGTCAGTTGGACTTTTTGTATGGATTGTGGGACTGTTTGTGAGGTTTCCTTACTGGACCAGTGTGTGTCCTATTTAGGTGTTGGTGAGGCGAGTGTTGTCTGAGTTCCATTCAGAGTGAATGAGGGTCAGTAGTGTTGTGTCAGAAACAAACAATAAAATCTGGTTGAACCTGAGTTTTACTGATGTTTTACTGGTGATGTAGTACTATGTGTTGGTAAAGGTCTTCTACCGGCTTGTTATGTCATATCTGCTGGTTAGACACAACACCTTCACTTCCTCCTCAAACTCAACACAACCTGCTTCCTTCCTCATCTGGCTGTTATGATGAAGATGTAAACACAATGCACCCTGTCATTTTTTATGGTGAAGTCCTACCAGACACCAACCATCCACATGTATCACAAGAGTGTCCACGGAGTTCTGGATGACACGGGTGCATTGGTTTTTATCAGTCCACCAGGAAACGAACTTCTTGCAGCAATACCAGGGCAGCAACCAAAACCCAAGAACCTCTTCCAACAGTAATAACAAACAGAGTTTAGGACCCAGAGTGAATACTTGGTTTGAGGCAGTTTGAGCAGTTCACGCCACCACCTCACCTTGAGGTCGCTGAGTTGTCGTCTGTGAAGAAGTTTCCTGTGGGGCTACTTTTATGGTAGTGCCATTTCAGAATTAACCGCTGCTAAACTTCGCATAAAATCGTTGGTCTGTGAGCGGTCATTTTGAATGTCAGTCAAAAGAGCATTCCTGGTCACATAGATGCGCTTGAACTGGCTGAACAACAGTGTGGACCAGACTTGATGCCAACAGTTAGTCTGGTTGCCGAGCAAGACTGTGGACTAACTATTGTCTTAAGTACACCAGAGTTATACATATTTCAGTGTAAATGTTTGGGATTGTAGCTTTAAATCTTCCTCCAGCTTTTAAGTTGATAATGTATTAATGGTTCTTCTTTACCTTTTAAGTTGATAATGTATTTATGGGTCCTCTTCTTTACCTTTTAAGTTGATAATGTATTGATGATTCTTCTTTATCTTTTAAGTTGATAATGTATTGATGGTTCTTCTTTACCTTTTAAGTTGATAATGTATTGATGATTCTTCTTCTTTACCTTTTAAGTTGATAATGTATTGATGGTTCCTCTTCTTTACCTTTTAAGTTGATAATGTATTTATGGTTCCTCTTCTTTACCTTTTAAGTTGATAATGTATTGATGGTTCTTCTTCTTTACCTTTTAAGTTGATAATGTATTGATGATTCTTCTTCTTTACCTTTTAAGTTGATAATGTATTGATGGTTCCTCTTCTTTACCTTTTAAGTTGATAATGTATTTATGGGTCCTCTTCTTTACCTTTTAAGTTGATAATGTATTGATGATTCTTCTTTATCTTTTAAGTTGATAATGTATTGATGGTTCTTCTTTACCTTTTAAGTTGATAATGTATTGATGATTCTTCTTCTTTACCTTTTAAGTTGATAATGTATTGATGGTTCCTCTTCTTTACCTTTTAAGTTGATAATGTATTTATGGTTCCTCTTCTTTACCTTTTAAGTTGATAATGTATTGATGGTTCTTCTTCTTTACCTTTTAAGTTGATAATGTATTTATGGTTCCTCTTTTTTACCTTTTAAGTTGATAATGTATTGATGATTCTTCTTCTTTACCTTTTAAGTTGATAATGTATTTATGGGTCCTCTTCTTTACCTTTTAAGTTGATAATGTATTGATGATTCTTCTTTATCTTTTAAGTTGATAATGTATTGATGGTTCTTCTTTACCTTTTAAGTTGATAATGTATTGATGATTCTTCTTCTTTACCTTTTAAGTTGATAATGTATTGATGGTTCCTCTTCTTTACCTTTTAAGTTGATAATGTATTTATGGTTCCTCTTCTTTACCTTTTAAGTTGATAATGTATTGATGGTTCTTCTTCTTTACCTTACAGTGTGGTTTGATGTGGTGAGTGTGTCTCCAGGTCCAGATGAATGGTTCGTTCCAATGGGTCCTAGTGTTGTGATGAAGGAGGGAGAGGAAGGCACCATTCCCTGTGTGGTCTCAGATCCGAAGCTCAACGTGACCCTCTATGAACGGCCCAGCAGAAGACCTGCTAACGGGACAAGCTACCAGCCCAGCAGGGGGTTTACAGGTCCTCTGAAGGACACGTCTTACATCTGCCTGGCCAGTGGGCCAGAGGAGGAGAGAGAATCTCATGTGTTCTACGTCTTCAGCATTGTGGGTGAGCACACAAGGCAGAACATACATACATTACATTACAGTCATTTAGCCGACGCTTTTATCCAAAGCGACTTACAATAAGTGCATCATTTAACGTAGGAGATCAGGAGAACTACTAGTCATCAGAGGTCATAAGTGCATCTAAACAAGCATCTAAGAGCAAAACCAGTGCTAAAGTAAAAGTGCAAGAAAGAGATTTTTTAATTGTTTTTTCAATGAGCGAATACAATACGTGGTAAGAGCAAGTAACAGGGTAGTAGTTCTTGAAGAGGTGAATTTTCAACCTGCGCTGAAAGATGGGCAGCGACTCTGCTGTCCTGACATCAGTGGGGAGTTCATTCCACCACTGTGGGGCCAGGACAGAAAAGAGCCGTGACCGGGTCGATCAGCAGCAGGGGCCTCTGAGTGACGGGGCAACCAGGCGTCCCGAGGCAGCAGAGCCAAGTGGTTGGGTGGGGGTATAGGGCTTGACCATGGCCTGGAGATAGGAAGGAGCTGTTCCTTTCACTGCCCTGTAGCGTAGCACCAGAGTCTTAAACTGGATGCGAGCAGCTACTGGGAGCCAGTGTAGGGACATGAGAAGGGGAGGTGTGTGGGAGAACTTAGGGCGGTTGAACACCAGATGAGCTGCAGCTTTCTGAACAAGCTCCAGAGGTCTGATAGACGACGCCGGGGCGCCAGCAAGGAGGGAGTTGCCGTAGTCCAGCCGGGAGATGACCAGAGCCTGGATGAGCACCTGTGCCGTCTCGTTGGTGAGGAATGGGTGAATCCTCCTGATGTTATAGAGGAGAAATCTGCAGGAGCGAGCAACCGATGCAACGTTTGCAGCAAACGACAGGTGGTCGTCCAGGATCACACCCAGATTCCTCACAGTCTGAGTTGGCGTCACCACGGTGTTGTCAATGGTGATGGGCAGGTCCCGGTGCGGGCAACCTTTCCCCTGGAGGAACATCAGCTCTGTCTTGTCCAGATTGAGCTTCAGGTGGTGTGTCGCCATCTACTCTGAGATGTCAGTCAAGCACGCAGCAATGCATGTCTCTACTTGTGTGTCAGAGAGAGGGAAGGACAAGATCAGCTGGGTGTCATCAGCATAACAATGGTAAGAGAAGTCATGCAAGCGAATAACAGAACCCAGGGATGTCGTGTACAGGGAGAAAAGGAGAGGACCCAGAACCGAACCCTGTCTGTCTGTGTCTCCGTCCGTCCATCCGTCCATCCGTCTGTCTGTCTGTCTGTCAATCCGTCTGTCTGTCTGTCTGTCAATCCGTCTGTCTGTCTGTCTAAAACATGTAGGGCTGACATCAGGTCAGAGGTCAGTGTGTCCGTGTCAGTAGTGCAGATGATGCAGGATTGTGCAGTTGGACTTGGTGTGTGTTGTTGGCAGTGAACAGCAGCTGTTTGTACTGTCAAGTGTGACTGATTTGTTCAGTATGAATTATTTAAGTATGAATGACTTGTTCAGTACAAATGACTTGTTCAGTATGAATGATTTGTTCAGTATGCATGATTTGTTCAATATGAATGACGTGTTAAGTATGAATTATTTGTTCAGTATGAATAACCTGTAAAGTATGAATTATTTGTTCAGTATGAATGACTTGTCAAGTATGAGTGATTTGTTCAGTATGAATAACATGTAAAGTATGGATTATTTGTTCAGTATGAACGACTTGTTAAGTATGGATTATTTGTTAAGTATGAATGATTTGCTCAGTATGAATGACTTAAGTATGAATTACCTGTTAAGTATGAATTATTTGTTAAGTAAGAATGACCTGTTAAGTATGAATGACTTGTTAAATATGAATGACCTGTTAAGAATGACTTGTTAAGTATGAATGATTTGGTCAGTATGAATGACCTGTTAAGTAAGAATGACCTGTTATGTATGAATGACTTAAGTATGAATGACCTGTTAAGAATGACCTGTTAAGTATGAATGATTTGTTCAGTATGAATGACCTGTTAAGTATGAATGACTTGTTAAGTATGAATGACCTGTTAAGTATGAATGACCTGTTAAGTATGAATTACCTGTTAAGTAAGAATGACCTGTTAAGTATGAATGACTTAAGTATGAATGACCTGTTAAGAATGACCTGTTAAGTATGAATGACTTGTTAAGTATGAATGATTTGGTCAGTATGAATGACCTGTTAAGTAAGAATGACCTGTTATGTATGAATGACTTAAGTATGAATGACCTGTTAAGAATGACCTGTTAAGTATGAATGATTTGTTCAGTATGAATGACCTGTTAAGTATGAATGACTTGTTAAGTATGAATGACCTGTTAAGTATGAATGACCTGTTAAGTATGAATTACCTGTTAAGTAAGAATGACCTGTTAAGTATGAATGACTTAAGTATGAATGACCTGTTAAGAATGACCTGTTAAGTATGAATGACCTGTTAAGTATGAATGACCTGTTAAGAATGACCTGTTAAGTATGAATGATTTGTTCAGTATGAATGACTTGTCAAGTATGAATGATTTGCTCAGTGTGAATGGCTTGTTCAAATTTCAGAGCAGTCTGACTGATTAAGTGTGATCTGATCTAATCTGTGTGTGTGTGTGTGTGTATTGTGTGTGTGTGTGTGTGTGTATTGTGTGTATTGTGTGTGTGTGTGTGTCAGTCCCTGAAGTGATGGAGGTGGAGATTACAGCCTCACGTGTTGTGTTGCGTCAGGGTGAAGCGTTGACAGTCAACTGCACTGTGCAAGCTGCTGAGATGGTCTACTTCAACTGGGACATCCCCCGCAAACAGGTACCTGTCTGTCTGTCTGTCTGTCTGTCTGTCTGTCTGTCTGTCTGTCTGTCTGTCTGTCTGTCTGTCTGTCTGTCTGTCTTTCTGTCGGTCTCTCTACACCTAACTCTATCTGTCTGTCTGGCTCTCATCTGTCTAACCCTAGTTATTGATTGATTGATTGATTGATTGATTGGGTGGATTCTTGCTTTACTAAGTTTTCCATGATTTCCTTGGTTTAGGAATTTGAGCCGCTGACAGAATTCCTGCCCAGTCAAATTCGATCCATCATCACCATTCCCATGGCAACGCTGGCAGACTCCGGTCTGTAACTAGTTTGTGTGTGTGTGTGTGTGTGTGTGTGTACACGAGTATGTTTGATAAGTGTGTGTTCATGCAGTGTGTCCTCTCTGCAGGTGTGTATGTGTGATAAGTGTGTGTGTTCATGCTGTGTGTCCTCTCTGCAGGTGTGTATGTGTGATAAGAGTGTGTATTCATGAAGTGTGTCCTCTCTGCAGGTGTGTATGTGTGATAAGAGTGTGTATTCATGAAGTGTGTCCTCTCTGCAGGTGTGTATGTGTGATAAGAGTGTGTATTCATGAAGTGTGTCCTCTCTGCAGGTGTGTATGTGTGATAAGAGTGTGTATTCATGAAGTGTGTCCTCTCTGCAGGTGTGTATGTGTGATAAGAGTGTGTGTTCATGCTGTGTGTCCTCTCTGCAGGTGTGTATGTGTGATAAGAGTGTGTATTCATGGAGTGTGTCCTCTCTGCAGGTGTGTATGTGTGATAAGAGTGTGTATTCATGAAGTGTGTCCTCTCTGCAGGTGTGTATGTGTGATAAGAGTGTGTATTCATGGAGTGTGTCCTCTCTGCAGGTGTGTATGTGTGATAAGAGTGTGTATTCATGAAGTGTGTCCTCTCTGCAGGTGTGTATGTGTGATAAGAGTGTGTATTCATGGAGTGTGTCCTCTCTGCAGGTGTGTATGTGTGTGAAGTCCAGGACACGGTGCAGGGCAGTACTGTGCAGGAAAACGTCACTATAACAGTCCTGGGTAAGGACACACAGAACATGACATG
>NW_026611411.1:0-32265 GCF_029633865.1 Lampris incognitus
TCTCTCTCTCTCTCTCTCTCTCTCTCAGTCTCTCGCTCTCTTTCTCTCTCATACACTCTCTCACTTCCTCAGTCTCTCTCTCTCTTTGCTGTTTCCTGCCTAATTTCCTATCCGATAATATTCCAACTTCCTACACTTTACTGGTCAGTATTGCTTCTCCTCTTTCCAGTCAACAACTCCACTGGTCTGAGGGGCTCTGCATCCACCCATTGCTGTCCATTCAAAGCCTCCGTCCAGGCAAGGCACAGTTCTAGAGCACACTGATGGGGGGGGGGGGGATTGAGAAAACCCAATAGGGTGGCGGGGGGGGGGGGGGGGGTTGCCATCCCTTAACTACTGACTACCATAATGGATAGGGATGCCCGGAAATTCAGTTTTCAAACGAACCAAGCAGGCTCCTTTGAAATTCGAGTTTAAAATTTGGCAACATGTTTCTGTATTGTCTGGCCGAGGCTGCAGCCACCTGCAGCCCACCCCTTCTCCATTTACCACCACTCCCCAGCCAAGCCCAAAGTCTCGTTACTCTGGCAGCTAGAAAATAAAAAACCAATGTCAGGTCTGTTATTAGTAATTTGAAGCAGTCTGCAGTCCTGAGCAGACAGGCTGTATCACAGTGTGGTTTGGCAACCTGACTGCTCAGGACTGGCAGACTGCTGCAAAGGACTGAAGTGACGGCAGCAAAAATCACTGACATGGAACTGCCACATGTATTTACACCACTCGCTGCAAAAAGACTCCAAAACATCATTATAGAACAACCAAGGCAGTCATTTTGACCGTTTTGGATTTTCAAAGTTTAATAACTGGTGAGAAAAAAAAGATACAGACCTGCCGCTTGCTGGATGCTCTAAAATTGCACATATTTGCATTAAAATGAGTTTTCATCAATTGCACAAAACAAGTTAGGATAAGATCTACCTAAAACGACCATGACCGGTTCAAAATGACCGTTGCGTAATTTGTGCGTCATCATGCACGTCATGTCACTGTTTATGACGTGTGTTGGTCGCATCGTTTTCCCTCGCGAGGTTCGTTACTCCGTCCTAGAAACACACTAGCGTCCTCCACGTGCAGAGTACTAGTCTAAACTTGAGTTTTGATTATTTCCAACATGTCTGGTTACAGACGCCGTTTCGGATGCACCATGACTACCACCGCCGCTCCAAGCAGGGGCCGTGGTCCCCGGGTCCTCCGGACGAAGCAGACCAAGCTCTCCCAGCCAGACACCCTCCACACACCTCCCCGCACTCCTCACGACGACGTCAAAAACACCACAGTCGACGCCAGGTGAGGCCGCCGCCAGACCGCCCTCGGTGTTATCAGGATTGCCGGGCTGCATGGGCTAGCAGTTAGCTTAGCCTGCCCCGCTCTCCCAGCCATCAAACAACGACAAAACTTATAAATGCAGACGTGGACAAAGACGCTGCATGGACGGTAGTGGGTGAGGCCGCTGCAAACGCAAATACGCACAGCATCTTCATCTGAGGTATGTTTTTATTTCTCTAATTGAACTGTGAATTTAGTCGACGTTTCTATCCAAAGCGACTTACAATAAGTGCATTTAACGTAGGAAATCAGGAGAACTACTAGTCATCAGAGGTCATAAGTGCATCTAAACAAGCGTCTCAGAGCAAAACCAGTGCTAAAGGAAAAGAGCAAGAAAGAGATTTTTTTTTAAATGAGTGAACTACAATAAGTGCTAAGAACAAGTAACAGGGTAGTCGTTCTTAACAGGGTAGTAGTTCTGGATGCGAGCAGCTACTGGGAGCCACTGTAGGGACACGAGAAGGGGAGTTGTGTGGGAGAACTTAGGGCGGTTGAACACCAGATGAGCTGCAGCTTTCCGAACAAGCTCCAGAGTCTGATGGCCGACGCCAAGACACCAGCAAGGAGGGAGTTGCCGTAGTCCAGCCGGAGATGACCAGAGCCTGGATGAGCACCTGTGCCATCTCGTCGGTGACGAATGGGCGAATCCTCCTGATGTTATAGAGGAGAAATCTGCAGGAGCGAGCAACCGATGCAACGTTTTCAGCAAACGACAGTTGGTCGACCATCATCACAACGAAGACGGGTTTATATCAGTGAGCGGAGAGCTGGTGAGAAGATCCTGACGAACTGTGTGTGTTATTGAGAAACTGTCAAATAATTTTGTTTTACTAAAACGTTTTTTCACCTGTGGTCGGTTTATGGTTCATTGACTCTGTGTAAATGTTATGGAGTCGCTACTGCCCTGGAGTAGGGGCGCCCCACCTATCTAGCTAGGTACAGGGAGGGGAGGAACGGTGCTAACCTAAGGTTTATGTGAGGAGCTCACCACACTTCAGGTAGCCACCGTGCCGATAAGACAAACATCCTGAAGCCCACCTTACCATACCTGTGTTGGATCAGAGGGCCAAGCCAGACAGGTAAAGCACACTTACTGTCGGTAGGTACTGGGGCTAATTGTACTAGGGGGCGCAGACCTATAGCTCTGGCGTTCTTCTAGATGTCTGGGACAGGCCTATACTAATTACACCCCTACATAGTGGGGCTCCTTCCCCACAACATAAAGGCAAAGAGAGCCAGAGCACAAGAATTTCACTGTCTTCAAATACGCATGACAACAAAGTTGAACTTGAACTTATTATTGTTATAATTTGTTGTAACTTATCTGTTTTTCTTGTGAAATAACCTAAAAAATAAAACAATAGAATAGTCTTTATCAGTCATTTTACACATACATGCAAATGAAATTTACTCTCTGCATTTAACCCATCCTGGCTGTGTAGCTAGGAGCAGTAGGCAGCCGCCGGGCTGCTGCAGGGACCAACTCCAGTTCTTTCCATTGCCTTGGTCAGAGGCATGTCTTTCTTGGTGTTGGGAGAAACCGGAGCACCCCGGAGAAAACCCACGCAGACACGAGGAGAACATGTAAACACCACACAGAAAGGACCTGGGATGCCTGGGGGTTCGAACCCAGGACCTTCTTGCTGTGAGGCAACAGCGCCAACCACTGGGCAAGGCCTCGGCGTTTTCGGTTTTTAACCGAAAAACGCCCAGATTTTTAAACTGATTTTCACCCGGATTTTATGTTTCCACGGATCCAAAGGTTGTTCCTTTTCGTGTGAGGTTATGTAACAGTGTCCTCTTGTGGCGAAATTCGGCACGCTGGGTGGCTTTGAGAAATAAAAACCCAAAACACTGCGCCTGGCCAGTGGAGATAAGAGATAATAAAGTACCAAACTGATGAGCAATATCAAACGATATCCATCCCCATCCGTAAGCCCTCCAGAGAAAACTACAAGAACGGGTATAAGTGGAGAGGCAATATGAAATGATGCTGAGAGCTGGTCCAGAAAATATCTACCCAAATTCCCTTGCATGGGCCTAGTATATATGAATCAAACCTCATCCCTCACCATGGCAACTCAGCAAGGCGGGCTACCTGATCATCAGGGTGGGCTTACCCCCCTCCCCACACTCTCCCCCACTTAGAACCGGGCCTGTGTCCATCCCTACATGTCCATCTCGTTGTCTATCAATCTGTCTGCCCCTCACGTGGTGGTGGGTACAGGTAGGAGATGGCGTTGGTGAGTCATCCTGTCAGCGGTGTGATTCATATGTCTCCAGGCTCCCATCTCCCTGGAGAAATTAACAGTCATTTTAATCGGACCCACGTTTCTAATTCATTACACATCCCCTCCCTGACACGTACGCTTATACACAGGCATGTGCAAGGACATTTGGGTACACATACGCGCACCAACACACGCACGCGACTCTCTACACACATACACTAAGAGAGAGAGAGAGAGAGAGAGAGAGAGAGAGAGAGAGAGAGAGAGAGAGAGAGAGAGAGAGAGAGAGAGAGAGAGAGAGCCTCTCTCACTTAGATAGCCCGTTTCACATTGCCACCTCGGTCTCCATTGTCAAACGGCACTTAACATTGCTGCCAGTCAGACATATTCGGAAGAGAGAGAAAGGAGAGCGGGGGGGGGGGAGGAGGGGTCATTTGGTTGACCACCCATTCCTCATCGCCTTCCCACACCAACTGTTACCACGGTCCTCCTCTTCGTCCTCCCTTCTTCATATTCCCTCTCTCTCCTTGCGCCTGTGGTTTTGCGAGCTCTACCGTGTGATGTTGTGGTGCAAGTTGTATCAGCGTGTCAGAGCTGAAGGACAGAGATGGGGGTTTATGGGTTTCTGCGGCCCCGCTAAGATGGCTGCCGTTGGAAATAAAACCAGGCGAGAATAAAAACCTGTCTTTCGACGCGCACGCTTATCAGCCGTGCCCAGTCACCCGGTCAGTGCTTCTTAGCGAGGCTGGTCTGAGCAGGATAGACGCCCAACAGGTCTGCTTAGTCTTCGGCTGTGAGGGTTTTCTCCTCTCCCCGTCTTCTCTGTGGTGCCAGATGAATGACAGGAGATTAAGAGTACCATATAAAAGCGTCTCTTCCCTCTCCGTTTGGCCCTTCCATCCACACTTAAACGACCATCACTGAAAACGGATCTTTGTGGAAACGCTCTCCGGGGTGGGCGAACATGAAAACGCCAGACTGGCGTTGGCGCGTGGACGATGACAACGGAGCTTTTCGAAGACGCCGATTGTCATGTGATCCGCGTGAAGCCGCCGGTTCGAGTTGCATTTCTCTGTCCGGTAGAAGAGTGTTTTTGATTCCTCCCACTCTTCTGAGCTGTCCAGTCGCTGCTCCACCCCCACTGCCGATCCGGGGAAGGGCTGCAGACTACCACGCGTCTCCTCTGACACATGCGGAGTCGCCAGCCGCTTCTTTTCACCGGGCAGTGAGCGCAGATTTTTTTCCTAGGATGAATCCGGAAAGTTCCCGCCCTCGGGCGCTAGGATTGGCCAGCTCTGCCTGTCAGTCAAGGCCGATGCGAACACGCAACAACCAATCCCCCTAACCCTAACCCTGGCCACGTTTGCTAGCTAACTGTTAGCCATTAGCCACGTTTGCAACCTAGCTAACGGTGCCAACTTCACTGTGTGTGTACGGTAACAACGTTACGGTCCAGAACAGCCGTATCGGCCTTGACTGACAGGCAGATCTGGCCAATCCTAGCACCTGAGGGCGAGAACTTTCCAGAGTCATCCGGATTCATCCTAGGAAAAAATATTTGCCGACAGGGGGACGTAGCGCGTGGGATGATCACGCTGTTCCTCCAGTCCCCCCCCCCTCTCCCCTGAACAGGTGCCCCGACCAACCAGAGGAGGCGCTAGTGCAGCGACCAGGACACATGTCCACATTCCGCTCCCCACCCGCAGACATGGCCAATTGTGTCTGTAGGGGCGCCCGACCAAGCCGGACGTAACACAGGGATTCGAACCGGCGATCCCCATGTTGGTAGGCAATGGAATAGACCGCTATGCTACCCGGACGCATCCCGGTGTCGACTGGAATGTGTTGCCCGTGCAGCAGAAACAAGTTTGCACCATTTAAATGCCCTAAGCGATGTTGAATCATAGTGATAACTGAATTGTTTACAACTTGTTCTGTACAAAGATCGTGCAAGGCAGTGAGCGTTGATGCATTGGCCTGTGTGTGTATGTCGGTGTGTGTACGCATGCATTTGCGTGTCTATCTCCCTATCTATCACTCTGTTTCTATGATAGTCTCATGTCACACATCCTGGCTTGTTTAGTTTGGTTGTGGACAATGTGGATGACATACTAGCTGGGCTTATCTATACGTCACATTTGTCTATATTTCACATTATCCATCCATCCATTATCCGAACCGCTTATCCTGCTCTCAGGGTTGCGGGGATGCTGGGGCCTATCCCAGCAGTCATTGGGCGGCAGGCAGGGAGACACCCTGGACAGGCCGCCAGGCATCACACAGGGCCGACATACACACACACACACACATGTTCTTATCTAGGGACAGTACGGCCGATTCACCTGACCTACATGTCTTTGGACTGTGAGAGGAAGCCGGAGCCCCGGAGGAAACCGACGCGGACACGGGGAGAACATGCAAACTCCACACAGAGGACGACCCCCAAGTTCGGACTACCCCGGGGCTCGAACCCAGGACTTTCTTGCTGTGAGGTGACCGCTGACCACTGCACCGCCATAGGAATTGACAAAATTAGAGCGATCTAGCTGCCTCCCTTCTCACCTCGTATTTGGAAGTCACTGCTGTTATATGAGTGAAATTGTTTTAAGAAATAATGGCTACAAGGTATGGAGAGAACACGTCTTATTTTCCTATTGATGCCCATTTAATTTTGAAAATACAGGTAGAGTTAAGAACTGACAGAAGCAGCCCGGGGGGTCGTGAAATAATTTCGACCTTTGGACGATCATTTTAAACTTTATTTAAGGAACAGCAAAAGAAGAAGAGAAACTATCTCTAAAAATGTAGTTAAACGGTTTTTCATGTGACGGAAGGCCTTCAGCGCCCTCGCCTGCATTGGTTAAATCTCTGTTTCCTCCCACGGAAACGAGCTCGGTTCTTTCTCTACTTGGCAATAACAGGACGTCGGAGAGAAATTACATCCTAAGATATATGCTGAGGGAAGTAGGGCGGCGAGATCTGCATGGTAAGATCAGGACGAGAGATCACACCATGAAGCCGCTGCACTGACAACAAAGACCAATTAAAGCGCGCGCACACACACACACACACACACACACACACACACACACACACACACACACACACACACACACACACACACACACACACACACACACACACACACACACACACACACATACAGTCCTCTTGCAGCCGTGCAACAGGGTTAAATCCAAGGTGAAAAAACTGAGCTTGGTGCTTGAAGCCGTTTCTCTAATTACAGAATCTGTTTGAGTATAAAGTAAACTTTAGGGGGCAGTTGCAGGCCATCATAGCACCTGCACACACACACACACACACACACACACACACACACACACACACACACACACACACACACACACACACACACACACACACACACACACACACACACACAGAGGAATTTGTGTATGTTATGTAATGATTACTCACTGGAAGCCAGGAGCGGGCAGACATGAAGGCATGTGGGTCATGGGGCCAGGTGGCTGATGGGAGGTCGTTGGGGGCGAGGGGGGCTACCATGTTGGAGCTGGCTGGGACACCAGAAGAGGCTTCTCTCGCTTTAATTGGCTCTTAAACGCGGAGGAGAGGTTCTCTATGTGTCGACCCTCACTCCCCCCATGATTCTCTCCTCTTTTCTCCCCCAAACATCACTCGTGACTAGGCTCCACTTGTCCACCCCACTCTGTCCATCTCTTCATCCGTGCACACACACACACACACACACACACACACACACACACACACACACACATCTCTACCTGTGTACGCTGACAACAGAAGCGGAGGGAGCGGTGAGGGGTCACTGCTCAGGATTAATGGTTGTTTTCCTTCTTTTCTACGTTCTCTCTCTTTTTTTTTAATCCTCATTTTGCCCGTTATTGTAACACACGGTGCAGCCATTAGTAAGCGCTGACGGGTTCGATCGCTTCTTCTCCGTCTCATTCGTGCACACATATAAGAAAACAAAAACACCGCGGTGTAAAAGGAACCGTGTCTCGTCTTATTACCACAATCGTGCACCCTGTTATCCAAAAATCCTCCCCGAGACGCCTCGCTCCCCCCCCCCCCCACCCACCCCAACTCCTCCCTCTCCCAGAGATTCCTGAAAGTGAGCCAAGGTGTACAGCTGACAGCAGGCTCTAGTGATTAAGTGTTTTCATTGGTTAATTAGCCCCTACAGCAGCTGCACACAGATGAGGCAAACAAGAATCGACTCACTAATGATCAAAGACACAGCCTGTCAGGAGGCTCAAACACTCCTCTGCACCTGTGGGACAGTCACACACTCACACACACACACACACAGACACACACTCTCACAGACACACACACCGTCGTACCTGTGGGATCTCCCACTCCTCTCGTTCCTGAATTGAAGCACCTTGCGCACTGGGACACTCACTCTCTCTCTCTCTCTAAGCACCTTCTGCACCGAGAAGATGGCGTGAGCGAAAGAACGAGATGGAAAGAGCTGTTTGTTATCCCACAGTGTTTACCCAAGAGAATAATATTTTGAAAAATAAGTAACTCCACCGAGGGCGTCGTAGATTCTACTGCGGATGGCTGTTCAGGAAAACGTGTTCCCTCTGACGGGGCCGGAAAACGTGGACGTAGAAATAAGAAACTGTCCGGGTCTGACTGACTGACTGACTGACAAAACTGCTTATCGAGCGAATATGAGAGAATAAAGAGCGTCCCGCCCGAGATTACAATCCCAAAGACTTGACCCGAGGCATTTCAATCCCAAACGGGCTCATCTGAACCTGCTCAGTGACCAACAGGAGCAGACTGGAGCAGTTTCCTAGTAGACTCAAGTTCTTTCTGGTTGCTCCAAGATGTCAGTGTTGCAATGTGTTAACGGAAACCTCCGGTATTCTTTCATCTAAGTCCAGTTTTCCATTGTTGGGAGTCAAACCAAAAAAAGTATGCACCCACATTTGGGGAATTCGCAAGGGGTCAGCACAACTGCAGTGCAATGGCCAAGCCTCGCTCTGGGTGAACCACCTTCCTGATCATGGTATCTCCCCTGCCAGGGCCAGGCAAGGATTTGGTGGCACGGTGGCACAGTGGTTAGTGCGGTCACCTCACAACAAGAAGGTCCTGGGTTCGAGCCCCGGGGTAGTCCAACCTTGGGGATCGTCCTGGTTCGTCCTGTGTGGAGTTTGCAAGTTCTCCCCGTGTCTGTGTGGGTTTCCTCCGGGGGCTCCGGAGGAAACCCACGTAGGTCAGGTGAATCGGCGGTACTACATTGTCCCTAGGTATGAATGTGTGTGGGTGTGTGTATGTATGTTGGCCCTGTGATGGCCTGGCGGCCTGCACAGGGTGTCTCCCTGCCTGCCGCCCAGTGACTGCTGGGATAGGCTCCAGCACCCCCGCGACCCTGAGAGCAGGATAAGCAGTTCGGATAATGGATGGATGGAGTTGGTATCGCTCAAACTAGCTTCAAACGACTGCTGTGCACCAAGCTGCAATGTAACCCTTTGTCAAACAGCATGCACTAAAAGAGCTCTCTTGGGTCAGAGTGTGTTGAGTAGTGTCTGGAGAAAATAACTTACATTATGAAAAAACAATCTCAGTACAGTCAGGTACTGTACTGGGATTGTGTTGGACCTTTTAATTTTTTTTTCCACTTCTCTCCAACTCTCGTGCTTCCGCTGCTGTCGTCCTACAACAACTCATTCTTCGCTGGATTACAGAGGGAGGCCTCTGCTCCAGGTCAGATTGACATCTATTTTATATATATATATATATATATATATATATATATATATATATATATATATATATATATATATATATATATATATATATATCTCTGCTCCGGCATTGACATCTATAGAAATCTGTCACTGATATTGTGGCTAAGGCTCTTTACACTCCTATCATAATGTCTCGAGCCCATGGATGCTGAAAAAGAGCTGTTATAGTGGATGCTGTTTGGTGGATTCTCCCCCCACCTTTTCTCCACAATTGTATCCGGCCAATTACCCCACTCCTCCGAGCCATCCTGGTCGCTGCTCCACCCCCTCTGCTGATCTGGGGAGGGCTGTAGACTACCACATGCCTCCTCCGATACATGTGGAGTCACCAGCCGCTTCTTTTCAGCTGACAGTGAGGAGTTTCGCCAGGGGGACGTAGCGCGTGGAAGGATCACGCTATTCCCCACAGTTACCCCTCGAACAGGCGCTCCGACCGACCAGAGGAGGCGCTAGTGCAGCAACCAGGACACATACCCATATCCGGCTTCCCACCTGCAGACACGGCCAATTGGCTCTGTGCACAGCTGTAGTCCACTGCCGTCCAGTTTCTACTGCAGCGGTCATACCAGTTTCCTGTTTGTGGGCGTGTGCTATAGACAGTGGCATATCTTTCGTGACGGCCTGCAAGATTTACCTCGGATAAATGTCAACAACATGCACAGAACTGTCGACAAACTTTCACCTGCACCTACCAGCAGACGGGTGAAAAGTTACAAGTTGTACATATCAAGTTACGTCCGCAAATTATCTTTATAATTGAGGACGTAAATAAATTAACAAATTCTGTAATAAATTCTGTGTGGGTTTGTGTCCATCAGCTCCAACTACTACTGCCACAGCTACTACTACCATACTACTACTACCATAGGTAATCGAAAGATGGGCAACCAGGCTTACTTCTTCTGTTTTTGCGCTTGTGAATTTTCAAGATTCAGGAATCAGGAACACTTCATTTGTCCTTTTTATTTCATGTACTTCCGTACATGAAATGAAATATCGTTTCCTCCAGCTCACAGCAGCGCAACACAAAAAATTACTGTCCAAGGGAACGAACGCCAGCCAGGATGACTGTCGGAACTGTCGGCCTGCATGGGCTAGCAGTTAGCTTAGCCTGCCCTGCTTCCGTGTCCTGTCAGACCGCCCTCAGTGCTTCCTCCTCAGGCGCAGTTCCGGTCAGAGCCGTGGTCCTTGGGCCCACTGGACGCAGCAGACCAGGCTCTCCCAGCCAGACACCGTCGACACACCTCCTCTCACTCCACACGACGACGCTAAAAACACAGTCAACGCTAGGCGAGGCTGCCGCCAGACCGCCCTCTGTGTTATCGGAACTGCCGGTCTGCATGGGCTAGCAGTTAGCTTAGCCTGCCCTGCTTCGGTGTCTTGTCAGACTGCCCTCGGTGTTTCCTCTTCGGGTGCAGCGCCAGGCAGCGCCGTGGTTCCTGGGCCCACAGGACGCAGCAGACCAAGCTCTCCCAGCCGATCCAGCACCAGCTCCCCCAGCCATCAAACGAAAGACAAAACTTAGATGTGGACAAAAACACTGCACGGACGATACCGGGTGAGGCCGCCGCAAACATGAATTTGCACTGCCATCTTCCCACACCAGTACTGGGTGAGGCCGCTGCAAACGTGAATTCGCGCTGCCGTCTTATTTCATTTATTATCATTTATTTGGCCTGTTTGAAATCATTACAGATGACATTAAACGTATGTGATAATCACAGGGCAATATTTATGACAAAATCACTCAATTTAGAGAAATATCAGTGAAAGACTGACGAGGCCTCGTGTTCCGTTTGCGTTGCCTTAAGAATAGGCTATACACACATACTAAAAGTAAAGTGATGTACCCTTCACATTCACACGGCTAAAACTTAAATGTT
The DNA here is from genome assembly GCF_029633865.1 of Lampris incognitus. Lineage (NCBI taxonomy): Eukaryota > Metazoa > Chordata > Actinopteri > Lampriformes > Lampridae > Lampris > Lampris incognitus. The sequence goes on from NW_026611411.1 coordinate 11,209, forward strand.
CAATCCATCATTCAACCCTTTGTGCCAAGGTAGAAAAAAGGTGTGATGGAAGCAGCGGGCAACTGTCCAGACTTGGGAATACTTTACTTAAACGCACTCTGCTTTCTAAATAATACATACAAGGCAATTAAAAGTGAACCCCGTGCACGGCAGACGAGGATGCGGGTAATGATTCGTGACAAACGGGCGGTTTAAATCCCGGTGCTGAACGCGGTTGATGGTCACCACAAAAGAAGGTTGGCACACAAAGCATGGCAGCCTCCCCAGTGGACGCTGGCTGGCCCGCAGCACTAACGAACAGTAATGGTTCTAATTCCAATAAAGAGAAAATCCAAGGTCACACTGTGAACTTCTTCCCCATCAGAAGACCACAAAGACTCGCTGGGAGAGTGCATAATATCCTCACAGCTATTTTTACCCTCAAATTAAAATCTATGACATGTTGAAATGACTGCAGTGTGCAAGAGGGGTATTCAAAGCAGACACTAATGACGCTTATTAATGGCGTGAATGAAGTCTTGACAGGTCGTGTGTCATTCTGCAGGCAATGCTCCACTGGCATAATGGCTAATGTAAGTGGGGATAATTATATATATTATACCCTGTCTTATGGTATTTTAGCAGGACTGTGAGGAGCCAGGCAGTTAGGATGGCGAGTGAGGGTGTTTGCTCGATCTGAGACAGTGGTGTGTGCATGTGTACGGGTATTTCTACGTGTGCGTGCATGCCCATTTTGTGTGTACGTGTATGTGTTTGTGTGTGTTTACCTTTGTACATATACATATGTATATATATTTGTTTATTCCTCCGGTCTGCAGCAGTAGTTCCAGATGACGTACAACAATAAGACAACAGCACCAAACGGTGGGTGAAGAAGTTGTCTGCAAATACACCAAAGAGATGAGCTTCTGGTGCACCGCCGTATCAGCACGTGGAGTGGTCTGAAGAAGAGGAAGAGGATCAAGAACAGGATTTTGCAGCCTCAATTTTACTATGTACTTACATCTCAAGATGTTATTTGAGCTCAGATCCAGAGATGAAAGTAGAAAGGAGAAAAATGGTTGGTTTGGGAGACTACATATAATAATAACAACAATAATAATAATAAGCGAGCATGCACAAAGACAAATATTTCTTACATCAAATCACAATACCTACCTAAAATATGGAAACTATATCAAAAATGACAACGATATTGCATAATGATAAATGATGATGATAATGGAAGTGATGAGAAACACTTTCACAGGTAAACAGTAAAATGGACAAAAGAGAGGATAATGCCGTGCATTATGAACATAATATGAGGTACATCGGCTGATTCAGAGTGAATGGCGGGGTGGGAGGGGGGTGTTTAAGGTGTTCGGGTGGTGGACAGCTGCGGGGCGGTGTGGATCTCGCGCCTCTCTGTGATGTCGGTGGGAGAGAGTTAGCTAATTGGAGGCCCGGCGGTAAAGCTGTTCATTAATGCCTCTATACCACTTGGTCACCCCCCTCCCCCCCACCCCTACCCCACTCAAACACCTTGCCTCGTTTATCTCTCTATTTACCCACTCCCCCCCCACACACACACCCCACACACCCCCATCCCATCGTAGGACCCCTGAACACACCAAAGATCCTACATGGAATGAGGGAGAAAGAAAGGAGGGGGGCAGAGCGAGAGCGAGCGAGAGAGAAGGGGGAGAGCTAGAGAGAGAGGGAGCGAGAGAGAAAGGAGGGGAGAGGGAGAGGGAGAGGGAGAGAGAGAGAGAGGGAGAGGAGAAAAAAGGGTAACTTATGCTCAGTGGGAATTAACAAAGTACTTAGTAATTAAATCTAAATTGACATTCTGGTAATTAGCCCCTTGATTAGGAGCAATAACACAATTAGACAGCCAGTCTTTGCTAATTGTTAATTAGTATAAGCAAAGTTATTGTGTGTGTGGCAGAGGGAGGCATGTAAAAGAACAAATGTTAATCTGTCTCTCTTTCAACAGCCGCGTCCCCTTTCTTTCTTTCCCTTTCCTTCTTTCTTTCTCTTTTTTTTCCCCGGACTGCCTCTCCACTGAGCTGGCAGGCAGGTTCACCGCCTTCGCGCGGCACCCGGGCTTGCATGCAGATAGGCAGGAGTTGGTAATTAGCTAAAAGTCGTATCGAGGATGTCATCAGAGAACGAGCTGAGCTGTCTTGGCACATCCCGGTACCTCTCTCCACCTCCCGCCCGGCATTCCTCCTCACGCCGTGTCACGGAAGGCTATACTTCTTTCCAAATAAAGATGGGGTGCAGATTAAATACATAAAAGAGGGGAAGAGGAGAAGCCACGGCGCCGGAGATGATTCTTAAAGAGGTGTAATTCATCTAAAAGGTTTTAGTTTGTTAAGAGCAGGAACAGAACGCCTCATTAAAACAGGGAAGATAAAGGAAGGGGAGCAGAAAGGAGAGACCATTTGGACGCGCCGGGCGAGCGGAATTTGCTTTGGCTGCAGGTGAAACATACTCACTTTCAATTAAGATGGATTTAAAGGAACAATAAATTGCCTTTTGAGCGCACTTTCACTTAAAAGCCAAAAGCGAGCGAGGGGGCCGTATCTCCTGCAACACGGCGAGCAGCCGGGAATCTCGTGTCGCTCTCTTTCAACGACTTCATCCTTTTATCGCTCTACCCATCTACTCATCCACACGCGCAGCCGTGCCACTTGAACGGCGGACATGGCTGCGCCCCCAATCCTCCGGAACCTGCCCTCGTGTTTACGGGTGGAGGGAGTACCGACACACACGTCCCCGCCCGCAAACATGCATACATTCCCGCACAGGCATGCACGCTCGCATGCGTTCGTCATGCAAAATATACGCACGTGCACGCGCACCCCTGAACACACTGCCGAGCTTAGCGCCGCCCGTGTCCGTGGACAGCTGCGTGTACGGGCCTAGCTTAGCGTGCCGCCAAACACAAATATTTGGCAGCAGGATGAGCTGTCTGACGATGCACCAGATCATGAAATTAACCCGGAGAGGTGGAGAGGTGCAGGTTGGCCGACAGACACAGCCAGCCAAAACACTCACCATTAAGACTCTCCTGGTCGTGTGAGAAGGCACTGAGGGTGGATGGAGGTGGAGGTGGTGGTGGTGGTGGTGGTGGGGGGGGGGGGTCCACTTGGCACCTAAAAAAAAAAAAAAAAAAAATCAAGCCGAGGGAAAAGATAAAGACAAGCCTGAGAGCAAAGAAGATCAAGGGGAGGGGGGCCGCTAGAGAAGAGTTATTTTCTGCTTGCGGTAAATCAGTAGATTATTACTTCTGTATTTTCCTGCTACGGAGAGAGGCGGATGGAAATGAGAAACGCGGAGTTGGTGAGATATCTTTTTCCCAAGTGTGTGTGCGTGCGTGCATGCGTGTGTGTGTGTGTGTGTGTGTGTGTGTGTGTGTGTGTGTGTGTGTGTGTGTGTGTGCGCAGGGTTAGATGGGCGTAGGTGCGAGGGGTCTGTCTTGCTACCTCTCCTGCTGTGTCCCACCCACTGTGGCTCTAATTGGATCCTTATTACCAGGCTAGTCTCCATCGCGGAGATGATGGATTCATACCACGCAGAATTCCATTAATCATTCCTTATTCACAGTCCACTCCGAGGAGAGGGCAAATTCATTTCTTTGGTGCACCGAGTGGCCGGCCCTAATGAATATTCATGAGAGGAAATTTGGGGTCAGGCCTAATAAGGGAGGTAATTTGTAATTTGTGCTGTTCCCACTCGGGTCTTGTTCGCCAGGTTAACCTATAGAACAGGCGAACACACACAGACACACACTGGCACAGGCGCGGCACAACCCACACTCAAACATACCGGATTCCACGCTCCGCACCTGCTGGGTGCCAGCACCAGCCGTGCACGCATTCAAATTTCCGCCTTTGAACGTTACTCTAATATTTATATCGACCTAACGAGGCAAACACGTTTGATGTCACCCAGCGAGGACAAAAAAAAGGCGCACAGATTAGAGGTGCCTTTCTGATCCGGCTCTGAACCAAATACGAGCTGGTACATCAGGAATTCAAAACATAGGACGCCAAAACTGCTCACGAGCCTCAGCGCTGATGCCAAAAGTGTTAGCCGCAGGGCGTCCGGGTGGCATGGCGGTCTACTCTGTCGCCTACCAACACGGGGATCGCCGGTTCGAATCCCCGTGTTACCTCCGATTTGGTCGGGCGCCCCTACAGACACAATTGGCCGTTGTCTGCGGGTGGGAAGCCGGATGTGGGTATGTGTCCTGGTCGCTGCACTAGTGCCCCCTCTGGTCGGTCGGGGCGCACCTGTTTTGGGGGGGGGACTGGGGGGGGGGAGTGTGATCCTCCCACGCGCTACGTACCCCAGGTGAAACTCCTCACTGTCAGGTGAAAAGAGGCGGCTGGCGACATGCGGTAGTCTGCAGGCCTCCCCGGATCGGCAGAGGGAGTGGAGCAGCAACCGGGGCGGCTCGGAGGAGCGGGGTAACTGGCCAAGTATAATTAGGGAGAAAAGGGGGGGCGGGGATTTTTCAGGAAAAAAAAAGTGTTAACCGCACCGTGTTGTACTAATACGAACTGGGATCCACTCCTACGTAAATCTCATCCGGTGAAGACGCTGGCCTGACTCCTGGGATAAAACAAAGAATGAAAAGTGTCCTTAATTCTCGCAAAAAGGCAGGTCTGCTCCGCTCTGACAAACACGCCTGTAGAGAGGCGCTTCAAGAAATCCCTTTAAATGAAACAAAAAGGGGTCTTTAAGAGAAAAATAACAAGCTCCTTTACTTTACTTCCACATCACAGCACTTTACTCCCCGAAAGCGTTTTGCTATTCCTTCTGAATTTATGCCCACCTGGCATCACTTAAAGTCACGTAATTAATAATTTATCAATACATTTGAAGTGATTAAAATTCATGACCAGAAAGTGTTTTTAAAATATTGCCCCCGCACCCTCAGGGCGTCCAATCAGTGCACTGTGTTCGTTAGATCAGGGAGGAATAATTAATTGTACCTGAATGTTTAGTGGGGTCAGCTAGTGGGGGCAGAATGCCTACAGTTGTGTGTAAGTGTGTGTGCGTGTGTGTGTGTGTGTGTGTGTGTGTGATGGGGGGGCCTTAGCAGCAATGCTCCTCGGTGTGTACTGAAGTTTAACACATTCCTCACTACCAACAGCTTTGTGTGGCGGTGGGTGTCAGAAGCAGACAGCCAGAGTCACTTTGCTGAACCCTGTATAACTGCCTCCACCTCCTCCAAGTAGCGTCAAATACTGTCCCCTCCGCCAGCCTGTCTTCACCTTCTTGTCCTCCCTGGCCCTCCCTCAAGTGTCATTTCTCAATCCCTACTGGAAAATGAGAGAGGTCCTGTTTGGTGAGGAAGACTCTCGCCCCTACAGTAATGCGTGATTGACAGCTTAGAGGCGTGAACACCACCGGCCGGGCCAGCGGCCAGAGGTTAACGTGTGCTAGCATACTTACATGCACACACATGAAAAGACACACACACACACACACACACACACACACACACACACACCACAGAAGCAAATTTACACACTCACTCAAAAATTAGCTCTGAAGAAAGACACTTTCTCAGACGTTTAAAGGGGTTATCCTCAATCGCTTGAGTTCTGGTGGATCTGGCGACATCTGGTGGTCGCGATAGTTCATTTCCACGCCGTGAACCCCAGCGCTCCGTTTGAAACAACCATTATCCTCAACACACAAGAGTTGTAAATTGAGGAGATAATCCAGCAGTGCCGTTCGTATTTTGGAGAGAGAAGACGCGGTAATACTGAGCAACACACCAAGTCTGAGCAAACATTTTATGAAACTTTATCCACCACGGGACAATTTTTAGCGTTGTCCTTTAGCGCCCGTCACTTGCGCTGACGCGCAAGTTCCCGCTTCTTTGCCTTTTTTGCCAGATGCGCGCGATTTTTTTTTTTCGTATCCGTTTTCCGGGAACTCTGCCTCTGATTGGCTAGTACTCGTTGAGAGAGCGTTCCCCCTGGATTCCGGGAAGACCCGCCCCTGCTCTATCTCCGATTGGCTAACCCTATCCCTAAACCCCACCCTAACCTTAACCAACCTAATCAACGGAGGCAACGAGTACTAGCCAATCAGAGGCAGAGTTCCCGGAAAGCGGGTACGAAAAAGGATCACGCGCCAGATGCATTTCCTGTGCGGGCGCCGTTACGTTTCAATACTTGGCGGGAATGGCGGGCCCCGCTGGCAACCGGCACTGGCATGGGGACGAACAGTGGCAGGAAGGCCAATACACTGAATGGCTGTTGCTGCAAAAATGCCAGTGGGAAAAGATATCAAATGGGGTATTTTTAAAGTGTAAAAATTACGGATTACATCTTTAAAGAGGAGCCACGCAGCCTTGCACGGCTGAACGCTCGTGGCAGGGCACAGAGGCGTGCGCCAGGCCACATTGTGAAGACAGACAAGTCCTATTGAAGGTCTAAATAAGGAACATGGCGGGTCTTTGCCGTGGAGGTGAGCAGGCCGGTCTCGGTTTCTCCAGCCTCTCATGTATAATACATCCGTCGCCGCTCCACTCCAAGGTTCAGAGGCTCAGGGCCCCAGAGACCAACGCAGTCCTTTAAAGATATGTGCTCACTTAATCACTGAAGGAAAGGATCCCTTGAGCTACCCTAATATTATAATTAATTAATTCAACCAAAAAGGGGGATTAAATTTCCTTCCTCTTAGGATATCGGCTGAATACATTGACCTTTGTGAAAATCGCCCTCTAATTTGAACCAGGTTTCCCCAGCATTTACAAACCAAACTTGTTTCTTTTCACACTTTGTGTCTCCTCCGCTCTCCCTGCCTCCGTAAAGGAGCTTTTCGGTAAGTCCTCTGCACCGACTAAGCTCCGTGCAAAGGAAGGGAACCCAGACGCACACTCTTGTGTGTGCATGCATGCGCGCATGTGCGTGTGTGTGCACATAGATGCGCACGCATGCTTGTCTCCACGTTGCCTCCGTTTGTGCCTGTGAGTATTTCTTTGGAATTTGTGTGTACTCTGCATTACTGTGTGCATCCCTATGATTTTGCGCACGCGTGTGCGTGTGTGTGTGTGTGTGTAAAGCATACACCCGTGTGCGTGAACATGCGAGTGCGAGTGATCCCCAGTTTTATCTCGGCGCTGTAACACAGAAAAGAACAGAAACTTTTCTTATTACCGCAGAGAGTGGTAGAATAAGTCTCTGTCTATATCTGTCTCTCTGTCTGTCTCTCTCTGTCTGTCTCTCTCACTCTCTCTCTCTCTCTCTCTCTCTCTCTCTCTCTCTCTCTCTCTCTCTCTCTCTCTCTCTCTCTCTCTCTCTCAGCGGTGTAGCCGACTCCCCAGTGTACCCTGGGTCTTCAGTAACTCTGACTGAAGTTCAGAAGGGTTAGGTAGTATACTCAGGAGGAAGGAGGAAGACGAGCGAAGGAAGAGGAGGGGGGGGTTAAGTAGGATTGGAACAGTGGCAGTTTTTAAAGCAGAACTTTAAATCTCCACCTACGAGAGAGCGAGAGAGAGAGAGAGAGAGAGAGAGAGAGAGAGAGAGAGAGAGAGAGAGAGAGAGAGAGAGAGAGAGAGAGCGAGGACAATGGCGTCATGCGGCGGGCGCCGTTATCTTCAGGTCTCTGAATGGGGGGTGGGGGGGTTGTGTGGGGAGGGGGGGTAGGAATGAAAAGAGGCTTGAAGAGAAGCGTCATTTCGATAACAGCTATAGGCTGTATAATCTACGCCGTTTTTCAGGGCGGTATGGGGGGGGGTGGAATCTTTACGACCTTCAGATTGTAAGTTCACTGAAATGTGCCGGGGCTTGTAGGTACTTTTTGTCTCACGCAAAAAAAAAAAAGAAAGGAGAGGATTTGACACCGTGTGAGATGAACGGATGAACGGATGAGTGGGTGGCTGGGTGGATTGGCAGATAGAGAAACAAACAGCAAATGAACAAATAGATGTGAGAAGCTTAGAGGCCAGATTGGATCTTGCATGTCCCGTCCATTAGAGTGTCAGTAATCTTCATGGTTCTCTGGTTGTAAAGGACGACAATATGTCTGTCGTTGTCCTGGGAGGGAGGGAGGGAGGGACAGAGAGAGAGAGAGAGAGCGAGAGAGAGAGAGAGCCCTGGTCTCACATCATTCTCCGCTGAGGATGCCATGTTTGATTCATCAGCCTCACAATCTCCATTTCTTGATTTTCTTTTTTCTTTTTTTTTTGCTGTGGAAATTGATCAGAATCAGAATCCAAAATCAGAATCAGAACCAGGATTCGTTAGCCGAGTGTGCTTTTACACATGCAAGGAATTTGTCTTCACCTGTCAGAGCTCACAATGTACTTTACATACATACATTATACATACATACATACATTACATACATGCAAGCATGTGTGCCAGCAATATGTGCAGCAGCCATATGGATCAGTGCTGGACGAAGCTGAATATAAATAAATGATTATGCACAGCTGGAAATTATGTACAGCTGTTGCAAAGTGCACATCATGGATAATGGGTGTACATGATGGATTGGTTGAAGTAGGACCTGTTCAAAATGTGAGGAACAATTTGAAATAACATCGTATTTTTACGCTGATAGTAAAAAAGCTCAACCAGCAAACCACCATCAGCAACACCACATCCACACTCACACACACACACAAAATTAAAAAGTGTTGCATTGTGTTTGTGTTGCATGAGGCAGATAAGCTATTGGGGTTTATAGCTCATGGACGCCATCATATCTTAACTTTGCAGAGTTTAGAGTGACTGAACTCCTCTGACACTGATTGTAAATGTATCAGAACTGAAAACAATATCTTCATCTGCACTGCTAGCTAGTGTGTCAGCCAGCCTCTGTCAGGCTGTGTTACGGAGCACTCACTCCCCCTAGTGGCCGCAAGGGTCTGCTCTGTACAGCCACTCCATTTTGCCTTGGCATCAAATACAGAACATCATGCAGAGGTGAATTGACTGAGCAGATTTCTAATTTGCTTTTGAACTTTGTGAAGAAGCAGGTAATAATTCATTCACAATCAGGGCTTTAAAATCTTAAAATTGCTTTTGTAAATGCAAGAGGCAAGCTGTACCACAGCGTCTGGGGGAGTCCACTTTCTGCTCTGGGGGACTTCGTGCAGCAATAAGCAAATTCTCTTATGCTATTGTGCCACCACATCTGGATGGTGATGGTAGGACCTTCATAGTAAATGAGCCATGAATAACCCCCACTAAACTCACCAGTTTTACATTCAAGAATGCACGTAAAACACAATTTACTGCAACAGAACATAATATAGAAATGCACATAGCAAGATTGTGGCAAAACAATCACAAAATGTCCCAAATAATTTTTTCAGGGGCACTTCAGTCTATTCTCTGGGAGTGGATCTCCCTGTGGCTCCCTTGTAGTTTGCACCCTGTGTAAATGTAAGAGTACGAATGAATTATCTATTTACCCCCCATCGTCCCAGAAGAAGAAAGTCTTATTCAGACTGCTAAAAACAATCGTTCAAATCAGTGTCTCCATTTGGCAAACCAAATGACCAAAATTATTTCCTTCGGTAATTGTTCACGTACATATTACTACATCCTAGTACAGCCTACAACATACTACTACATCCTACAATATATTACTACATCATACTACATCCCTCTACACACTACTATAGTCTTCTACATACCGCTACATCCTACTACATCCTTCTACATCCTACTATATACTACATGGACTATTCATCTATGATCCTTTTCTGTGCCCCAACAGCCCCAATTAATTTCTATCTACTCAGCTCCCAACCTGCTCCTATCTATCCTGTTTCCCCTTCACTCCTCAGTAGCTTGTAAGCTGCAGTCTGAGTAAAGTTTAAAGAGAAGGATAAAGACCTGCACCCAAGCGCACCTTGGCACCCTCCTCCTCCTCCTCCCGGCAGCTCATCTCTCTCTATGTCCTCGCTGCACACATGAAAAGAGGGATCTCTCCATGCCACCACCATTAATTGCGGGGACATTATTCATCTCTCCAGCCAATTTGAGCTCCTTTCTTTCAGGGACGGAGGCATGAAGGGTTGAGAGGAGTCAGGGAAGAGTGTTAAATATGCAGAGGAAGATGGACAAAGGATGACAGAATAGAAAAGGGGCAGAGGAAGCGGAGAGTGAAGAGGAGCAAGGGGAGAGCGGAGTCGAGGTTGGGCGGGAGGTGTAACGCATGTTGAGGATGAAGGGGCTGAAACGAGATGAGAAGGAACGTGAAGGGTACTGGAGAGCAAAGGAGAAGGGAGTTTGCCGGTCTAAAAGAGGCGTTTGTCAGTTCACAGCTTTGACCTTTCAAAGAAAGGCCGACTTTACTGAGGTGTATGACAGCCTTTATTGGTACCCGAGATCCAGCTGAGGGCCTGAAGTGGAACAGTCCTGTCAGCGAGAACATGCCTATGTGGACTGAATCACAGGTCACAATAGTCCAAGAACATGGAAGTTTTCACAACAACGAATCTTACGAAAGTCGGCGTTTTTGTGTATGGAAGAAGCTAGTCGTCCAATGTAAACAACCACATGGGTCGATTTTGCAAGTCTCTGAAAACGACTCGAAAGAGCGTCTTTGACCGTCGCTCAAGCACTCCTAATGGTTAAAGAAGAAAGCAGCTTTTCCAAAGACAATTTGTCAAAATCCATGTGATTATGAAAAGGCAGTGAATCAATTTCCTTGGTCAAGATGATAACAGTGCTAGTCAGTAACCACTTGTACCTTACCTTCAGGCTACAGTCACACATGCGCGAATGCAGGCCGAGGCGAAATTCGTATCTTGTCATGCTGAATGCAGGCAGTGCAGGATGTGACGCCAAGTTGGGTCAACCACACACACTTCTTTGCTATTGGTTGAGGCTGCAGATTAAAGTTCACCAAAGTTGAACTCCACGCGAAGCAAATATGCACATTTCCTTCGCCACCAGAAGCGAATGTTTTATGTACCCTTTCGCTCACATAGAATGGAAGTAAACGGGAGGCGAATATTCATCAATGTTAATTTCACACATGTGTGACCGTAGCATAATCCTAAATTTAAAGCTATCCGCATAAATGGCCTCGCGTGCCACTGTGGGCACGCGTGTCTTACGTTGCCGATCCCTGTACTAGACAAACATAAAAATAATACATCTATGGGAATTGTAGAAATAAGCTAATCAAAGTATTGCTTTTCATAGGGGAAAAATATAACGCCCATCTATTTTTATGTTTTCAAAACTTTTACAGCCTTACAAAATAGGTTATACTGCGGTATGAATGTGTGTGTGTGTCGGCCCTGTGGTGGCCTGGCGGCCTGTCAAGGGTGTTTCCCCACCTGCCGCCCACTGACTACTGCGATAGGCTCCAGCAACCCCGCGACCCTGAGAGCAGGATAAGCGGTTTGGATAATGGATGGATAAACAGGAGTTTTGGTGTGCACTCTTGTGGACAAAAGCGGTAGTGTTTCACACAAGAATGCGACTTAATTTTGCTTAAATATTGCCTCTTCTGTCAAAGCTCTACATTCACCATCTGGTAGCTTCTGTATTTCTTTTTTTGAAGAGAAGAACGAGAGATGGAGTGGTGTTTTAGGGAAAAAAAATATGTTGACAAGATATACACTAATGAGTGTGTATATGTGTGTGTGTAATAATAATAATAATAAATGCATCTCTAATTGTGGCTAACTATCCCATCTGTGTGCTATAAATAATTTCATCAGATTTTGCAGGGAATCTGACCCGAAGACAAGCAAAATAAAATTCAGACTGATAAATAACCAGTGAAAAATTCCACACAGCAACTTTAAACACCATGAACCGTCATAGACACTGACATACAGAAAAAGTTCAAATTTCACCACACCCAGATAGCAAAATTGCTGTGGCCTGGACCCGTCCCACACCTGACACTTTCATCCGGCCCACATACCACATGGAATGATGGCACTTGGGCGGTCCGCTCCTGTTCGCCAGATCTGGGCTAGAACCAAGCCATAGCAATGCTGCATGTGCCACATATTTGCCAAAAAAGGCCCACATTTGATTTGGCATATTTGGACCATATTTGCTATTATACATGTGGGCCCCTTCAGGCTCACATCCATTTTGTCAGGGCCAGAAGAAGGCCATCAGTGCCGCATCTTTGCCTGAAGTGGCCCACATCCGGATGCCATCTGGGCAGTGTAATATTGATATTGATTCAGACTTCCTCTGCCGAGTAAGGAATGTTTCAGATCCCAATTTTCCCAATTTTTCAGAGACGTTGATCGGGTTTTGATTACATTGTATTTAGCTCCTCTGAGGCAGTTTGATATAAGTTTTTTTTTAAAATGAAAAAAGTAAATTAAAGTCTTGTACTCGACCGGCCTTAGAAAAATTGTCACAAGTCCACACTGACGAGACCGGGTCAAGTCTGAGTCGTTGTGCCGTGAAGTCCGACCTGAGGCCTACCTCCATACTGGAGCACTACAGCCCTACTGCGTGCAACACAAATGTGAGGAGAGTCGTTTTCAAACGGCGCTTTCCTGTATTGAAAAGAGGATATAGCTCCCTCTGGTAATAGACACGAGGCACGAGATCATGGTTAAAAAACGGGGCTTTATCCCCATATCGGACCAGCCCGTGAGAAGTGGGTTAAAAGAGAAAAATAAAAAAAATACAATATGTATGTCTTGTATTCACAATTCTTATTTCCCCTACAGCAGTGTTTCTCAACCGGGGGTCCGCGGACCCCTAGTGGTCCGTGGTGTAATTGCAAGGGGTCCGTGAAAATAAAATATCTTTAAAAAAAAGATCCTATGACATTTATAGAAATAGGACTATTTTACTCAAATGTGAGAGACCTTTATCTACCTAAACTATAAAGGGTAACAGGACTTTTTTCTCTGATTACATCTGTTTCACAAGTGTAATTTATTGTATTTTAATAAGAGATCTCGCTCCCGTTTGCATTGTTAAAAGTTACTGCATAAAAATTCTGTTGTTACATATATCTGAAAGTTACTGAATACATATTCTGTTTTGTTACATATATCTGAAAGTTACTGAATACATATTCTGTTTTGTTACATATATCTGAAAGTTACTGCATAAGAATTCAGTTTTGTTAACTATATCTATGTTACAACTGAAAGCTCTTATTTTTGCCCCAAAGAGTGAATAAATGCTATAATGCAATTTAAAATGCAGTTTCTACTGTTTCTATCAAATTGCAACCCCCCTCCCCCAAGATCAGGTGGATCAAAAACACGCAGGGGGTCCAGGACCCCAAAAAGGTTGAGAACCACTGCCCTACAGCAATACGACAAGTAGCATATTGATTAAATATATCATAGAAAAACACAACGAAATGAACTCAAACTCAAACATACCTCGTAGGCTGCTTCCTACATAGGAGGGGCTACATCTCGTTGGCCTCGTCCTCGTCCTTGTTGTCTAAGGTCTTGCGATTGTTATTCGGGCGCTTCTTGCCTTTTGCTCGCAAGGTGTTTGGTTTTATTAGTTACGTGCGGAACACTGGAGCGGCAGACACTAGATCCGCCTCTACTTTAATATGCCTCATTTCAGCTACATGGTACCGGCTCAACTCGACCCGCTTCTGTGTCGTTTCCCGTTTCCGTAACAGCACCCCCTCGGTGTAGCTGGATTTTCCGCTCTCAATTTTTTTGGTCATTTTCAAAATGTCCTTTTAAGATAACCCCGCTTCGACCCCTTCGGCATTTCAAAATGGCGGGCGATATCCCAGGCGCGCATTGATGACGCGATGACGCAAAATGACGCAGGGACGCGTTTCTCCGACCCATCAGAGGTCCGCATTGATTTTGGTACCCGCTGCAGCTTTTTTTGGAATCTCGACAAAGGTGGAAACAGAAAAGTGGGTAACAGCTGCCAAAATGCCGGTACTTTCCAGTCATGGAAAACGAAAAAAGGGCGAGTCGAGTCGGTACCATGTAGTGGAAAAGGGGCGCCAAAAAATTAGCCCAAAAGGTGCTAAACTAGTGTAAACTACTAATAAGACACGTTAGCCCCTAGCTAACGGGTCCGACCCTTTAGCCGAGCGGTTAGTGATGTCGCCTTGTGGTGCAGTACACTTCGTATCGAATACCGCACCGGGCAAGAAATAACCGGTTACATTGGTGGCAGCGGTGGGACCCGGAAGTGCGCAGATCCTCAGAAGTCTCTTCGGAGCGCGGGAATAATAAAACGCGAGGGCGCGCTTCCGGGAGAGGGTGACGACTGTAAACTACCAACAAGACACGTTAGCCCCTAGCTAACGGGTCTGACCCTTTAGCCGAGCGGTTAGTGATGTCGCCTTGTGGCGCAGCACACCGTGTATCGAATCCCGCACCGGGCAAGAAAATAACCGGTTACATTGGTGGCAGCGCCGGGACCCGGAAGTGTGCAGATCCTCAGAAGTCTCTTCGGAGCGCGGGAATAACAAAACGCGAGGGCGCGCTTCCGGTAGAGGGTGACAGCTGTAAACTACTAATAAGACTCGTTAGCCCCTAGCTAACGGGTCTGACCCTTTAGCCGAGCGGTTAGTGATGTCACCTTGTGGTGCAGTACACCTCGTATCGAATCCCGCACCGGGCAAGAAAATAACCGGTTACACTAGCAACTTAATTGGCGATGTGAGGCAGTTACAGAGGACGTGAAAAGTGAAGAGACGTCAGCTATTCCACGACGACCCTAAAAAAAACAACTTTAGGACAAACTTCAGACTCCAGCGCTTGTGATTTATGGAGATAAAAATCAATGTTATGCTAGCGTACCATCTCCATTCAAGGTGTTTCTGAGAGCAGGTCAGCGGGTCCTGCGGGGCTGTGACTGCACGAGCCATAAAAAGTGTCTCCAACCTTTATCTGCGCGGTAAAAGAGAAGCCGGTGTTTTTGGTGCCGATCTCGGGGAGGACGTCACATTCGCAGCGGCCAGGCCAAGACGAGAGATCATAAAGGAAATCGTGATTGACGGTATCTTAATGGAGGAGGACGGATCAATACGCAATATCAGCAGGTTTTAAATCGAGGCAACGCGCATAAACCTTTACCAACTTCACAATGTCACTCAGTGTTCATAAAAGTTTCCCGCACATCCCCTCGGACAAAAAGGGATAAATCCATCAGAAAGTCGTCTCAGTTTTATGGTCCTCACCCTCCTCTCCTCTCCCACTCCCTTGACACCCCCGCCTCCCCCACCCACCTCCATCCCTCATCTCCATTTTGATGTCTGTCTATTAGCAGAGGGTGAGGCCTTTCCTGCTCTCGCATCCAGGGCTAAATTAGCTCAATCAGCCCCCTTTCACCTCCCTTCCACGCCGTTTTTACGCTGAGTGACACACTGCTCCCCCGGGAAGGTGGGGAGGAGAGAGGGAGGGAGGCTCATACGCACACAGAGCCCAGCGGCCAAGGGCTACACAATGGCAGGAGACTTCACAGGACAGGGGGAGAGAGAGAGAGAGAGAGAGAGAGAGAGAGAGAGAGAGAGAGAGAGAGAGAGAGAGAGAGAGAGAGAGAGAGAGAGAGAGAGAGAGAGAGAGAGAGAGAGAGAGAGAGAGAGAGAGAGAGAGAGAGAGAGAGCGAGTGAGAGAGAGACATATGCAATCTCCTTTTCAGAGAAATAACCTAAAATCACACACACACACACACACACACACACACACACACAAAGGTTTTTGTCCACTTGAAATCTATTCCATGTTTATCCATCCTGGAAGAGAAAACCCTCATCCGATATTCTCCCTGAGGTTACTCGGTTTTGTTTTGTTTTCCCTCCCTGACAAGGTTTTCCTGTGGAGTTTTCCCTCATCCCAGTCAGAGGCTCAGGACAGGGAGTGTCGTACATTGTACTTACTGTAAGGGCGATTGTGAAGTCCCCTGGGGGCTGAATTGTGATTTTGGGCTCTACAAATAACACTGATTTCATGCGCATGCGCACACGCGCGCGCACGCACACAAACACTAAGATATCCACTCTGATCTCTCGGTGTCTGAGAGAGAGAGAGAGAACAAGAGGGCTTGAGGAGAAAAGAGACAGATAAAAGGAGAGATGGAGTGAGGAGGAGTGAGGCAAACAATGGAAGGAGGAAGGTAAAGGTAGAGAGTCAGACAGAACAAGGATGAACGAGAGTGGGAGGAGGGGTGAATTAAGTATTTAAGTTCTCCAGATTGCAGCGAGAGAGGGAGTAAAAGAGAGAGAGAGGGAGGAAATAAGAGAGAGAGAGACAACCTTCATTTAACCCTGCCATGTCAGGGGAGCCTCCCTCAGCCCTGAATGGAGCTCCTTGTTCGCTGTTTGTTGAACATGTAAGAGAACCTCACTGATTATTTTACTTTTCCCTCCTCCATATGTTGAACTCCTCCTCCTCCTCCTCCTCCTCCTCCTCTTCACCTTCTGTTCTCTCCGCGGAGCAGAGCGGCGGTCAGGAGGCTGTGCTACAGCCAACCCTTGTTCCCCAGGCCAAACCGTTAGGATGCTCAGCGGCCCCCTTCATCTTAGCCAGGACTGCACTTTTCTGTGATCCCAAAGATTGTTGTTTTTTGCTTTTTTTTTTGTTCAATTACTCATGCTTTCTTTCTTTCTTTCTTTCTTTCTTTCTTTTGACCTTTTTTTCATCAGGCATTTCTTGCTGTCTCTCACACAACCACACATCGGATGCCCATGCGTGTGCACACGCACGCACGCACGCACACACAATGCGCACCCACTTTGGCGTGTGCACAAGTGCACGCACACAAATGCATACACACGCTACACCGAAGCCAAATCCAATGGTAGCCCGCCAACATCTCTTAAATTGCACCTTCATGTTTGATTTGTCTCAACCCCCCCTCCCCTCCCCCCTTCTTTCTCTCCCTCTCTTTGCTAAACAGCCACCCAAGTGTTCGTGGAAGTGCAAGGCAGGCACTTCTACTGTGGTTAAGAGCAGTGCGAGTGCGCGAGTGCGTGCGTGTGTGCGTGCGTGTGTGCGTGTGTGTGTGTGTGTGTGGTGGAGGAGAGATGAGGGAAAAGGTGGTGATCGGTCTGAGCTATACGATCTCCTTTCTGTAGCTCTACAGGGATTTATTAGACTGGGGAGTACATTAGCATCATAAAGACCCTGGAGAATGGGCCCGTGGATGGGCTGCAGTTACCACCACATTTAAACTCCACGGCAGCAGGGTGTGTGTGTGCGTGCGTGCGTGTGTGTGCGCGCGCGTGCATGCATGAACGTGCAGATAAGGAATAAGATTACCCTGATTTAAGCTACAAAAGGCTGTTTTACGGCAGATATGGATCATCCCAAGGAACCCCTGGACTAATATATCAGGAGAAGAGGGGAGAGAATGGCAGCGCCGAGAGACCCGAGTTGGTGGGTGGTGTCGGCGGTGGATGGGTTTGATGTAGAAAACCGCCGACCGGAGGAACAGCTGGAGAGAGGAGAGCATGTGTGGCCTAATCATCACCGAGACGTAGCAGGGACGGAATATTTCATATCACACAGGTGACTTGTGTTTCATGCTAAATACCGCTGCGGCCGACAGGCGTTTTAGTCCTGCTGGGCTTGAGTTTCGTTTGAAACACGTTATTTAAATCAGAACAAAAACATATATTAAGCTGGTGTAGGACATAGGACGGATGCGTGGATGGGAAAATATATTCAGCATTCCACCTTAACGTTTTTTTTGTTTTTGTTTTAATTTATGTCCAACCCGTCTATGAGTGTGCAAACATGTAAAGTGTGGTGGACACGTATTGGGGACAGAATTCAACCCAGGAACTAAGGGTTAAGTCATGGTTGCCCTGGCAGGTTAACGCAGGGTTAAGTTATGGTTGTCCAGCCAGTTTTCTGATTATTCTTGCCACCTCCGCTCAGTCGAGCTGTGGTTTGGTTGCTCTCTGATTTACCGTGGATTAAAGAAAGTTGCCTACACGGCTAAAGTGTGAACCTACGGTCTTCTCCGTTCCTTCGGCTCTACACTGGTGACCCCGACGTCGGTTTTCGGATAAGTTTTCTGAAACCACACACATTATGGCTACGAACGCCGTTGCAATGAAACTGCCGGAGTTTGGGAGTCTTCCGCGGCTACATGGTTCGCGCAGGCTGAGGCACAGTTCGCGCTCAGAGACATAACAGCAGACGAGACCAGGTACTACTACGTATTGGCAGCGCTGGGGTGCGCTACGGCTTCCAGGATAAGCGGTTTCATAACCAACCCACCGGCCGATGGTAAATACGCCGCACTTAAACATCTCCTCCTTGAAACTTTTGAACTGTCAACAACGGAGAGAGCACGTCGCCTCTTCGCAATTCAGGGCTTGGGAGATGGCAAACCATCGGAGCTAATGAGCAGGATGTTAAACCTACTGGGTCAAGAAAAGCCATGTTTCCTGTTTATGGAGCTGTTTCTGCGCAACATGCCGCCCCACGTCCAGACTGCGCTCGCTAACTCCACCATCACTGATCCCCGTGAGCTGGCAAAGGAGGCTGACAGATTCTTCGTCGCTACACAACGTTCCTCCCATGCCGGGGTGCTGGCTCCTACCTTCACTGGCCCCCCGCCGACATCGCGGGCGTGGCCCGACGGTGGCGCCACAGCATCAGACCGCTACAAGCCCTCTGGACTCTGTATGTACCACGCTCGATTTGGTGCGAAAGCTAAACGGTGCCGTTCCCCCTGCAACTACAGGCCGACGGGAAACGAGAGGGCCAACACTCAGTAGTGGCCATGAGTGTTGGCGATACGAGCAGGCTACTCTTCATCCTCGACACCATCTCCGGTCGGCGATTTCTTTGTGACACGGGCGCACAGAGAAGCGTGCTCCCTGCTACTGACGTCGACATCATGGGCGGGGAGCGGGGCCCCCAGTTGGCGACGGCTGACGGCAGCCCTATCCACACCTACGGCGTGCGGTCTGTAGAACTGTGTTTTGGTGGACAACGTTTCACGTGGGAGTTCGTCATGGCCAATGTAACGCTTCCCCTCCTCGGAGCTGATTTTTTGTGCGCTTACGGTTTGCTAGTGGACATTCAGAACAGCCGTCTGGTCGATGCCTTAACCTTCTCCTCCTTCGCATGTACGCGGAGGGAAGCGGCCTATGCAGGTCTAGCCAACTCTCTCTCAGAGGCAGACAAGTTCACCCGCCTCCTCGCTGAGTTCCCTGACCTCACCCAGCCTACCTTCTCTGCACCCACCGCTAAGCATGGGGTGGAGCATCACATTGCTACGAAGGGGCCCCCGGTCTACGCCAGAGCCAGGCGTCTCGACCCCGCCAAACTCGCCATTGCCAAGTCTGAGTTCGAGCACCTGGAACGCATGGGGATCATCCGCCGCTCTGACAGCCCGTGGGCGTCCCCACTCCACATCGTCGCTAAGCCTGATGGAGGTTGGCGCCCATGCGGGGACTACCGCCGACTAAATGACGCCACCACGCCCGACCGCTATCCTGTCCCGCATATCCAGGACTTTTCTGCAAACCTGTCTGGCAAATGCGTCTTCTCAAAAGTCGACCTGGTCCGTGGTTATCATCAAGTTCCCGTGCACCCCTCAGACATCCCCAAGACAGCGGTGACTACCCCATTCGGCCTATTTGAATTCCTACGAATGCCATTTGGACTCAAAAACGCGGCCCAGTCCTTTCAGCGGCTGATGGATTCAGTGCTCCGTGGCCTTCCTTTCCTCTTCGTCTATTTGGACGACATACTCATCGCCAGCGCCTCCAAGGAAGAACACCTGTCCCATCTTCATGCCCTCTTCACACGCCTCAGCCAGCATGGGCTGATTGTCAACCCGGCGAAGTGCCGGTTCGGGCTGACAGCCATTGATTTCCTCGGGCATCGCATCACTGGGGACGGGGCAGTCCCCCTGCCCTCAAAGGTGGAAGCGGTGGCGGCCTTTCCGCGCCCCCAAACAGCTCGTGCGCTCAGGGAGTTCATCGGGATGGTGACATTCTACCACCGCTTCATTCCCCGAGCCGCCTTTATCATCCGGCCACTGTACGAGGCGCTGAAAGGCATGTCCCCCAACCAGGCGGTCGACTGGACAGCAGAGCGGGACCGTGCGTTCACCGAGACTAAAGCTGCGCTCTCCCAGGCTACCCTGCTAGCGCATCCTTCACCTACAGCGCCTATTTCCATAACCACGGATGCATCGGACTATGCTGTTGGTGCGGTTCACGAACAGTGGGTGGGGGGGGCTTGGCAGCCTTTGGCCTTTTTCAGTCGCCAGCTTACACCCCGAGAGCGCAAGTATAGTACTTTTGACAGGGAACTCCTCGGTCTCTGGCTCGCTGTCCGGCATTTCCGTTTCCTGCTAGAGGGCCGCGAGTTTACTGCGTACGTGGACCACAAGCCCCTCACGTTTGCCATGTCCAAGACGGCCGAGCCATGGTCCGCTCGCCAGCAGCGACAACTCTCCTACATTTCGGAATTCACTACCGACATCCAGCACGTCGCTGGTAAGTCTAACCAGGTAGCTGACTGCCTCTCTAGGGCAGTGATTGGAGCGGTCCACCTAGGCCTTGACTATGCACAGATGGCCGTTGACCAGGCCACGGACCCGAGCATCCTCCGTCTCCGGGCCTCCGACACGGGGCTCCGCCTGCAGGACGTTCCTTTCAGCGACACAGGTGCCACCCTCCTGTGTGACGTCTCCACAGGACAGCCCAGGCCCATCGTCCCGCACAGCTGGAGACGCCCCGTATTTGAAGCTGTGCACGGCCTCTCTCATCCAGGCGGTAAGCCATCCGTGCGCCTGACCTCTGCTAAGTTTGTGTGGGAGGGACTTAAGAGAGACGTGAAAGCGTGGGCCGACTCGTGTGTTGCCTGTCAGCGGGCTAAGATACACCGCCACATTAAGGCGCCCCTGGAACGCTTCGCAGTGCCGGAGAGACGATTTGACCATGTCCACGTCGACCTGGTTGGTCCCCTACCCCCCTCCCATGGGTTCACCTACCTCTTCACTGTGGTGGACAGGACTACGCGCTGGCCTGAAGCTGTTCCCCTGGCATCCACGACGTCTGCTGATGTGGCCCGGGCTTTTATTGGGTCGTGGGTCTCACGTTTCGGTACGCCTTCCGACCTTTCATCTGACCGCGGGC
>NW_026611412.1:0-32099 GCF_029633865.1 Lampris incognitus
GAAGTGAGTGCTGTAGGTGACTCTGGACTTCAAAGTCTTGCACCCGCCACATAAAACAAGCCACTTTGATCCCCGCTCCGCTCCTCGGATCTGGAGACGGGGCTTCAGAAGAGCCCCCCGATTCCTCTCTCCCCTCTCCTCTACCACTCACCCGCGGCCCGGGCTTCAGCTCGCTCGTCTTCCCCCTCACATGACTCCGGATGCCCGCAGAACCGGCCAAAGAGCAAAAGGAAACAAACAACAACAACAAAAATTACACATGCACGCGCGCACACACACACACACACGCCGCACGTCACGGGAACAATGATAACGTGGCGAGAACGGTTGTGCACAGTATGCTGCTGCAGAGCCCCCTTCCCGATTCACCGGAAAAATTAATAAAATAAATCCCAATCTACGAAATAAACATAAACACAAACACACAAACACACGTGCCAGAATGCAATTTGGGGTCAAAACTTCCCCTCTGAAATACGGCAGCCATCTAAATATGTTGGCATTAAAATTCAGTGTTGATAAGAAGGGGATTCTTCATGCCAGATACAGCATGTAATAAGGTGGGGATGAGAGAGACAATGCGGAGCGGCAGATAGCGGTGCTATTGTGTGGTGAATACACCCCCTTCCTCGCTTAAGGCAAGTCCTCAACACCAACATTACATACTGCGCGCTGCCAATCACACCTGCCTCTTCTTCTTCTCTTTTTTTTTTTTCATTTTGTGCCACTGGGTGGAGGTAGTAGTTAATGTTTCCGACGAGGACCACATCGCCGTATTACACTGAAACAGAAATAAAATTAAGACCGGCCTGAAGAACGCGCGCTGTTTACAACCAGCCAAACCCACAAAGGGACGCGCACACGCGGAAACACGCAACAAACACGGGAGAACCAGGAAAGAAAGACTAACTAACAAACAAAAATGTGCCTCTTCCTCCTCATTTTACCACGAGACGGGCCGAAGAATCGATTTCAACGAGCTGCGCTGCAAACGCCGGAGCACCAGGACCTCTGGGTCCCGCTCCACCTTGCTGCTCACCCAGCGATGCTCAGCCAAATAAATATTAACGGCCAAATTAATCACTCGCAGGACACTGTTTGCGCTCAGGCTCCGCTGCTCAGAGGCTGTGTGTGTGTGTGTGTGTGTGTGTGTGTGTGTGTGTGTGTGTGTGTGTGTGTGTGTGTGTGTGTGTGTGTGTGTGTGTGTGTGTGTGTGTGTGTGCAGTTGGGAGTGCCAGGGCTAAGCTGCGTCTGTTTAATTAAGAAGGGTAAAACAGATGACAAATGTGAGACATTTAAACATTTAATGTGTGCTTATCTCCCCCTCGCATTTATTTAGCGGAGGGGGGGGGGGTTACGGAGTGATGCACTCCGGCATCGACGCTGGTTGTTGAGCGCCGAAACCCGTCTGCCGTGACAAGTCAGCAAGACGCACACAGTCATTTCCTGACAATTGTTTTGACGCGTTTCAACCTAATTTGGTGCGATCAGAAAGAAAGGGATTACGTGATAAATCAAATGAACACAAATACAAACACCGCCAGACGGCTGTGTGTGTGTGTGTGTGTGTATGTGTGTGTGTGTGTGGGGGGGGGGGGTATGTAATTCTGTTTCAATTCAAATGGCAGAGTGTCACTTAATTTTAGGTGTATTTTTAAGTGCGTTGCATTAAATTGTCAGTTTGAAAACAGAATTAAAAATGCGACTGTGTCAAAGGATCAGCTTCTTCTTCACCTCTCTACAAAGACTGGTTTTTTTTTTCTTCTTTTCTGGATGATCCCCATCTTGTATCTGGAGCAGATGCACATTGCCTAGAGTCAATGTCAAATCCCAGTTTCGACGGTCCCGCAATAAATACAGAACGAACAGCGCCGGCGGCACACACATCCCTTTTTCTCAACCCACTTGCAATAGCTAACCAAAGTTATCACTTCCACTGTGACAATGTTAAAGTGAAGGGAAAAAAAAACATATACGGGAGGAGGGGAGTAGGGGAGAGAAAGCTGCAGTTAAAAAGCAAAAAAGAGGGAGAGGGAGAAGAAGAAGAGGAGGAGGAGGAGGAGGAGGACTTGGTGGTGGTGGTGGAGAGAAAGAGAAAAAAAAGGGAGCCCTGTGCCACAAGCATATATAAGAGAAACCTTCACCAATTAGTGGGGAGAAACGGGAGAGGGAGCTGCCGCGGCGCCGGCACTCAAAGAGCCAGGCCTCGCGGCGAAGCTGTCATGTCGGCAGGATTGATCAACAGGCCTGCTATTTCTAATGGCATGTTGTCATGAAACTGCAGCCATGGGGAGCCACCTGCCTAAGTCCTCACACAGCAATGTGTGTGCATAGGTGTGTGTGTGTGTGTATGTATATGTGTGTGAGAGAGAGAGGGAGAGAGAGAGAGAGAGAGAGAGAGAGAGAGAGAGAGAGAGAGAGAGAGAGAGAGAGAGAGAGAGAGAGAGATGAGGTTGGGATACTGCAGAAGCCATATACCTATTCTGTGTCCATATATCTTTTACTAACAATTTCTAAAAAAAAAATTTTTTTTAAAAAGGAAAAAAAAGAAGAAGAAAAGGGGGCCTGTATTCCTCCACCCACTCTCCGGTGGTCTACACCTTGCCTTTCCCCGAAGTGTAAAAATGCTATGTGCTCCTGGAGTGTGCTCTATTTGCACAGCGCAAACACAGCCTATTGTGGAATCTTACACAATGGGCGCAAAATATATAGCGTGTTGTCACAAAGAGAAAATGCAAATGAAAGTCGTATTCTGCGAAGGCCAGTTTAATGGATGGTAGCCTACAAAAAAATGTATATCTCGGCTTTATTTGACTTATTTTTATATTCATGTACTATCTATTTGTCATAAACATACCTTCAACAAATCTAAGTCTGAAAGTAGCAAACATATATATATATATATATATATATATATAGTTTTTATTCTGAGAAGTATTGCATTTAAATACGGCTCGGGAATGCTAGATGAAAGCAACCCCAAAAAAATCAATCGAACAATCAGTAAACAACAGAAAATTTTCAGCAAAATTAAATCGTGGAAAAGGACAAAAAAGGAGGAAATTGCTAATTTACGACAAAAAAGGTGCGTTATCTTTTTTTTTTGTATGATATACATATACAAGTAACGCGGCAACAAACAACGGCACGCTGGCTTCGCTCCTAGCCTGTGCGGCCGAACAAAAGTAGCCTCGCTAACAATAAAAAGTCAAATAGAAGTTACAGAACTTCCGAGTTCAAGGTAGCGCCGGCTAGTTGGAGTGCGTGTCACGTACAGTTAACCTTTTTATCGGGCCTGCCTGTGGTCTCATCAGTCGATGAAATTCTTTGCCCGCGGCGGTGGCTTAGCCGAGGGACACGGACCAATAGAAAAATATTTCATTGTGTTAGCATTTCAAATGCTGAGTGGAGGGTGGAGAGGAGGGCGTTTGGAGGGGTCGTGGGGAAGAAGCTCTAACCGATCATTGCCAGCGGAATTAATTGCCTATTCTGAGAATAATGTCCCTTACCCACGATCCTCGGAGGGCCAAATGCTAGCGGAGGCCACATTTTTCTTTTTTTTTGTTCGGTGTCTTCAAACACAAGAGCGCTTAGGGGTACTGGCCGTAATAGGGGTTTAGCGCAGCCCCCTAAAGGCCAGAAAAAATAATCAGATGCGCTGAACCAAACTCGACTAATCCGCACCCTAATTAAAACCGCCGAACTCCATTACACCTTAACGCAATATGAATTGGCAAATAAATACTTTTTTAGAAAATAAAAAAGTGACATTTAAGACCGATATTAAAACGTCTCGCATTTGATAATTTGATTCGCCGCAAAAAAGGAAAAAGAAAAGCCGAATAAGCTAAGGGGAACAGGGTTCGGCTTTCAGCGCGTACATCGATAAATGGCTCAAGATGGAGCGACCATGGTGGTGCTTCTATCCTTTTATTCAAGGGGATTTGAGTTCAGGGTCTGTTACACATCGCCCAAACATATGCAATGACCCAAACTGATATCGGTGCATCTTTTAGCCACATCTTAATCTAACCTTTATAAAGCTCAGCGGCTTTTCAGACTCAAAACAGCATTAAGAACGAGTATTGTTTAGGGCGAGGGAGGAGGCGGCAGCCCTGGGAGAGGAGTCCACAGAAAAGCCGGGCCGGGTCCGAGGCAGGAGCCCTCGGGAAAAACAGCTGCTTATGCACTCCAATCAGTGGGAAAACAAAACAAAAACCCAACAGCTAAGAAGGAGGGGGTAGCGGTGGTGGCGGGGCCATCCCAAATGTTCCATCCCTCCTTATCGACCACTATGGGCCTACTGCGAGCTAGGTGTCAATTTCATCCCTCGGCAGACGGACGGGCGAATTCGCAGCAGTCCCTATTACACGCCTCTCCGTCGCTCATTGTGAATTCAGTCAACGAAGTCAATCTTATTAACTTCCGCGCTGGTTCACACATGACATTTTCTTCAATTTTCTCGCCAACATCAAAAACATCAATTAGCAGCTCGAAAATGGGAAGGAGCGAATGACAGAGTCCGATAACGCCAACTTATTTGAAGGCGAGGGTAAATCTATTCTCCGGTTTTGAATGTGTTCATTACAATTGCATTTTCAAAGAAGACCTCCAAATAGCAAAGAAATTAAATTTATCTCCTAGAAATGTCCAGAAATTGTTTTTTCCCCCCCCTCCTTTCTTTTTTTTTTTAATCCTGTGTCTATCTCTCGGCCTCAGTGGGTGACACAAAGCATTATGGTACCGCGTTTTCTTTTTCTCATTAGAACAGATCACAACTCCCACAGAAGTTGAAACCCTATATGCTAACCTCTAATACAACCCATAAAAATGACAGATTTCTTTAAAAAAAAAAAAAAGAGAGAGAGAGAGAGAGACCGACTTTTCTTGATGATGGAAAAGGGGAGATAACGTTCTCCGGTACTGACCCACAGTTTCAACGAAAATACCTCAGCAACGATAAATATCTACTTTTACCCTACAATAGAAGTATTATGAGATTAGGCGAATAAAATGGCTTCATAGGCTTGCAGCAAAAACGGCCTCGCCCTCCGCCTCGCCATTGCTTTTTTATGTTTAAGTCGCTGCTTAACTAATCGTTTATTCTTCTGTTTTAACAAACGCGTTGCATCAAGAAAACATCTCCACCCAGTGGTCCTGCATTATTTCACCATTTGTGACCAGTCAGTTTGAAATTTGCGATATTGTCAGAGGAAAATGAAACCTTCACGCGTCGTATTAATTCAAAACGAGCTGGTCGGGGGGGGGGGGATCATGTTGTCCATTTCAGCGAGATGTTTATGGAGCTTGTCATTGTTGACCAGCTGATTACATTTAATTAATGATGCCAATTAAGAATACAAATTTTGAGACAAAGAATTACCAACAATCGGTTCATACGTGTATAAATGGAATTTTAATATGCAGAATCTTTTTTCCCCTATGAATTATTCAGACCATTTAATACATCTTTTTATGGAAGCTATGGATTTCCATGCGTTTCCTTTTCCTTTACACCCATGAAAAGGCTTAATCTTACATATTGTCGGGCTGATTCCCTGTGTTACGATCAGAAACAGAGAAAGCCATTTACAACACCTCAAAAAAATTCAACTTCCAAATTAACTGCCATTTCATCCAGCCTCATTGATCATTTCCTTCCACTCCCCCATTACGCATTAGATCAAAATGTGAAATACAAACCTGCACATTAATGAAGCTCTCAAGACTCAACTCTTCTGCCTCCCATCAACTGATGAACATGTAACCCAATAAACCTCAGCCAGAAACCTTTAAGTAAAAGGCTATTTTTGCCGATATCCAAACACTGTCAGATGGCTTCCTCGTGCTTGAGTTACATCTCCGAGGGGGTGAACAAAAGCAACTTTAGCGGCCGCGGAAAGACGCTCGTAATACAACGGGGGGAGAGCGCCAGTCGCATATGGAGCCGTGTGGATCACGTTCCTCCGGCCCATCGATTTCTGATCTTTTGACATTATTTAGTTGCTTTATATTTTCTTGGCCATCTTTTCCTCCGTGTCACAAAAGACAGGGATGTCCAAACAACTGACGGTGGGAATATCTACTATCTGTCAAAAGACCAGGCTTTTCCCGGCATTAAAGCGGCCGGGCGCTCTGACGCAGTGCCGAGAATCGTCGGGATGAAAATATCACTCTTTATAATGGGGGCTAATCAGATTTCGGACGCTACTTGCCTTCTAGCTATGGGGAGATGGGCGACATGGGGCAACAAGGCTGTAACCAATACACCGTCTCCAAGTCCATCGTCATCCTCTCCGTCGTCGCTAAAAAAGGCCTTTTACATTTGATCACGTCTACTCATCTAAGGCACAATTTAAGAAAAATGAGTCACGCCAATGGTGCAAACAATCAGAATAAATATCAATTGAAACGTTACACACTTTTCTGCTCTAAACAAACGTGGGTGAAAAAGACAAAAAGGGCATGCTAAATCCAGAAAACAAAAAAAAACAAAACAAGGAGGTACATCTTGTAATACCTCTGTCAGACGAACGCCAAAACACACAGTAGTGATCATTTCCATTAAGCAAGGATTTGATCATCTTCCCCGTGTGCTTTCACAGCCCGGCCTCAGATTGGATCGCTGTGAAAACGGTCAAATGGTTGTGTTTATCTCTCTGTAATTATTTTGATGCAGATGGCAGATTGGTTGTATGCATGTGACTTGATGAGTGTGTGCACTGGCTGAGCCAAAACACACTCACACACACACACACACACACACACACACACACACACACACACACACACACACACACACACACACACAAAGACCTCAGAATGGAAAAAGCTGAACAGCACCTCTAAATGCCATTAACCTATTAGACTACTTTATCAAAAAAAAAAAACAACAACCTTATAATAAAAAATGTTTCAGCTATAAAAAAAAGAGAAAGAAACAGGTCAAAGCACAGAGCATAAAAACACTATTGTGCCAGCCTCCTGAAGTTATGACTAATATTAATGTTTCCATGGGTGACACTAGTGGACTTTCAATTAAGACAGAAAAACAACTTGGGCAGCCGCGGCGTGGGTCCAGCTAAGCTTACAGCATCGACCTCGGTGGGAAAACAGCACAACCTTCTTATCTTCCGCCATCTTGGGTGAGAGGGGAACATGTTTTGCTCACGCCTATCTTGATAAAAATACGAGAATTTGTCTTTTATATCCATACACAGGCTCGGTAATCTGAACAGTGGAAATGTACAGTATGTACAAATAGCACCGATCTTGAAATTGGAACTGTGGGTAAAAAAAATTAATAATGATAGAATTAAAATCATATCGTATACACTTAGATGAAATGATAGTAGTCCTTATGTCATAATCAACATCACTAGAACCAGGAAGTCAAAGAATCAATCACTATTATCAATTACTGTTGTCAATTTTGCCATCAATACTTCCGATTACATTAAAAAAAAAAGAAAAAATCCAGGCATGTGAGGCCCAATACAAAATATTTCTCACAAGTTGGTCTCAGACAGAGGCACCGATGCTTAGAGTTGTCTTAACAACGGCCTCATTGTGGAAAGACGAGAAACCGCATGACACGTTTCAATCATTCAGGCCTTTACTGACTGATCGGCTGTTTGTTCAGGCTGAGCCATGCTTCGCCGTACTCAAATCCATCCAGTCAAACGCTCTGTCTCTCTGTGCATTAAAAAAAAAAGGCGGGGGGACACGGCTGCTTCTGAACGGGACCGTTTCCCATCTCCTAACTGCTTTAAACAAACGTTAAGGACGTGTGCATTGGGGGGGAACGGTGACCTTGAGTGAAACTGTTCTAATTCTGAGCAGCGCTGCTTCTACAGCCACCGCGCACGGCGTCCATTACATGATGCATGCGGCACGCAACAGACCCCAGGTCTGTCAGCCGCACGGGTACGTTCGCCCCTCATCAGAGCGAGGAAAGCGCGCTTGTTCAACGGGCTCATCCCCCCGTTCTCCCGACAGTCACCTCTAATTTAACTCCATTAAAGTTTGTCTGTGTCACTTGATTACTGGCCCCTCGTATCTACCTTGCCAATTACTTTTAAGAGTTTCGGAAAGACAAATTTGCGCTTTCATGTCCCGTGTTGGCGGATGAGTCGCGGCTTGCGGCCATGAAAGCGGGCTTTTTAATGAGCTGAGCTGGGGTTAATTGGTTTGCTAAGATGCCTCTATATGAAATTAAGTAAGAGTTTCCACTGACTTATTCAATAACAAACACTTCAGCCCCGATTTTCGTTTCCCGCAGAGAGGGAGCAAAATGGGGAAATGTGTGGGTGTGGGTGTGTTTGTGTGTGTGCGATGGGGGGGGGGGGGTTCAGAGTCTTGCTGTCTGCTTTTTCCTTATGTTTCATGACTTCCCCTCCTACAGTCTAATTCCTATCAGTGTTTAAGCATTTCCCCATGATGCATTGCCAGCTCCTATTCACCATTCTCATGCACCTGAAATATGGTGCGACTTATAACTGCATACGGTGCAATGGTTTCTCTGCAAGCAAACAATGCTGAAATATTCTGCTTTATGAAAGTGGCTGTGTAGAGCGACAGGAGTAACAATGCCTTTTTCTTTGCACACACACAACCATTTTTGTTTTTGTTTTTGTTTTTTGTTTGTTTTTTTGCAAAACCTATGGCCTGTATACTGTAACGGAAATACTGATTCAAAACATGCATTCCCCCAAATCTTTTATCAAGTCAGTGAGATCCCATTGAGGTCTTATTATTTCTTATTTGTGGTATTGGTGCACAGCTCTCCAGCAGCGGAGTGATGACTACACGCTTTTGCTGTTGATCTAATGTCAGGGAACCGCTACGTTGGGTTCCCCCTAATCCTCCACAAATGACTGGACCTTTCACTTGCCATTAGGAACTACATGAAGTGAATCTGCCCACAATACGGCGCCTTGTAATTAATACTGGTGCAAGTGTGTTAAGGTTAGTCTCTCGGCGAAGGGGGGTTCAGCAGTCCTGACAGTGTAATTACGGGTTGCCGCCACAACACAGCGGCCCGTGCACTCAGCACTAATTCAATCCATCTTCATTTCCAATAGCAACGCCCCTTCCATTGATGGATAGTTATCATTAGAGAGTGACAAAGCACTGAAACAACTGAGGCATAAGTAGTGCGTGTGTGTGTGTGTGTGTGTGTACACACCAAGCCTAATGTTGGGCAGCAGAGGATATGTCCTCTCAGACACACACTACTGCCTTACAGAGCGGGATTATGCATTACTGTGTGGATGAGCACTGGAAGCCTGAATGGAGGCAGCATTGAGGGGGTCAGGGAGCGCGGGGGGGATTCTTGACACATGCACACGTGCACGCATACGGAGGAGAGTCGGCGCCGACGTACAGTATTGCGTACGTGTCTGCACACACGCACAAAAACAGTTTGGTTCATTGTGACCCCGACACGCAGAGAGGCAATGTCTCGACTCACCAGCCTTTTATGGCATGCTGCTCAGACTGCTGACAGATGTGTGCGTGCACATGCACGTGCACACACGCACACGCACACGCGCGCGCGCACGCACGCACGCACGCACACACACACACACACACACACACACACACACACACACACACACACACACACACACACACACACACACACACACACAGGTCTAAGCACCGGCTGCAGCCTAACACTAAACCACAGGCTGTGATTGAGGGAGACTAGTCTGGGTCCTCTATATTTTCAGTCTATATATTCAGTAAGGTCTGGACTGTATATCTTAATTATGTGCTCTGCCTCTTTTCCTAAAAGAAGAGGGGAGAGGAGAATATTCATCTGGCGCAGCAGCAGGCCACTAAAATGAGGCCCTTTGCAGCCTTTATGGGGCCTCCGGCTAAGCCACTGCATCATTACATGACTTTTATGCCCCGGATAAAAACACTGGTTGTCTTGCCCTCTCGTCTTTCTTGGCAACCAAAACACGGACACAGCACATGAACACAATAGAAAATATCCTGTTTTTGGGATGTCTATCGAGTAATAAGCACACCCGCTGATGTCTTCAGAACACACCGGGCTTGAAGGAAGACACACACCTGACAGACAGTGAAAGGCTAAAATGAGTAAATAACCGACTGGCTAAAATGGGGGAAAAATAGCCGAAAGCGCATTAGCCAGGCGCTGTGCTCAACGCGATTATCTCTCCTTTCTCCTCGCAAGCTGCAGCTTTAAGGGTCACCACAGTTTCAGTCACACACACACACACACACACACACACACACACACACACACACACACACACACGCAAACAGGCAGGTTTGGACCCTGCCATTTCAATGACTCAATCGCATCAGGGGCTTCCCATCGATTGTGCTCAGTGACCCGGCCAAGGCCCATGTGGAGAGTGCCCACCGCCACCTCACTGGGCTGGACAGCGCTAGATGGGGGAGCCCGTCGCATCATCGCTCCTGTCCATCAGCCAGGAGGTGGTGCTACTGGGATAAGGAGCGCAGAGACGGCGGCCAGCGAAATTCGGCTTCATACTTTCTATCACTGAAAAGCAGGCAGGGAATTGTTTGGTGCTGGATTTTTTTTCTCCTTCGGCTATATATATATATAATAGCAGGGATTTAAAAGGGCCTTTTTGACACATGGAGTTGTAGACACTTCCTGAAAGACACGGCCATTCTCTGTTTTACTGTCAGAGCCGATTTAATGGTAGAGAGCGCCAAGAGGTTGAGTTAGGTGATGCTGCTTGCTTGAATGCATGGGAATCTCAGGCTTGTGAGCTCTTGTTCAGTTGGCTCACTGTGGAGTAATGCGTTGTTGCATCTCTCGAATGAGTGTGCACGCATGATGCTAATTCACACATATTCCTAATGCAGCTTTACACACACACACACACACACACACACACACACACACACACACTCTGCTTATTCACATAAATTCCAAATCAACTATTTTACACACACACACACACACACACACACACACACACACACACACACTCCTAATAGACTATCATACACATGTGAATATACTCACACACACTTGCACACACACACACAGGACACACTGCCACGAACAATCCCAACACACTTCCACACGCACATTTACACACCCAGGCCAATTTGTAGATAGACACGCAGGCATATGCACAGCGGCCAGTGTGCAGCTATAGACTGGCTGGCCTGCCTGCAGACCCCGCAGTTTGTTTAGCAACACTCCTTTTGACGACGCCCGAAGGGTGCAATTAAGCCCAATTAGAGCCTGTCGGTTTTATTAAGAGGCACAGACTGGCCAGGCTCGGGGGCAGTGAGGGGTGGAGGAGGAGAAGAATCTCTCGCACCAAGCTACTGTTGCTATTTGGGAAGTAGGAAAGGGAAGAAAACCAGGGAGAAAACCAGAGCAATCCTATTTTACACATATACCCCCAATATTACGTTTGTGTACTGTGTAAATATATTGTCTTTTCAGTGTAATATGTATCAGAGAGTGCAATGCGAGACATGTGAATACAGTGCAACGGAAACCCACTTTATGTGGATTTTTCCTATTTGTGAAATTTGTCAGTTCTTGCTCTTTCCAAACTATGCAAAAAATAGCCGTCAACCTCTAATTCCTTTACCTTCTTGACAACTTGAGAGTTTCTCGGAATTTCTTAAGATTCCCTTTGTCTGCTCTCCCACTTTAAAAAGGTTGATCTTATGTCCCATGTTTTGTTTTGTAGAGCACAGCGAGTCAGATTCCTCGACAAACATCTGACTTGGACGGACAGAGCGGGCAAACTGTCAGGATAGAGGCTCGTCAACCCTAGGCGGAAAACAAAGAAGTGGTGCTCGAGTGTTTTCAAAGCCCCGCGCTGTGCGAGTCTCCTTAAATCAGTTAAAGGTGAGCAGGTGAACTGACCTCAGGTGCTTTTAATCCCAACACGAAGTAAACTCCCTATGACAAGCCATCAAAGACCCGCTCGTGACAGCAGAGCTCTTTTAGACGCCACGGTTTTCCTGGATCGACGCATGACAAAACCATCTTGTCTATAAATACCGACCGGCTGCAGTGAATGCAGACACGTGTGGATGCAGATGTCACAAAGCATTTTTGGGAAGGGACTGTGGGGTGGTGGCTGTGTAGTTATGTGTGCCTGCCCTAATACATTATATGGCTGTGAAGAGAGCAATACAGCTGGGATGGAACAAAAACCGCCAGCAC
Source organism: Lampris incognitus (assembly GCF_029633865.1). Lineage (NCBI taxonomy): Eukaryota > Metazoa > Chordata > Actinopteri > Lampriformes > Lampridae > Lampris > Lampris incognitus. The sequence goes on from NW_026611412.1 coordinate 12,203, forward strand.
GTCTTTCATCGGCAACCCCCCCTTCCCTTCGAAAAATTAAAAAAAAAAAAACACACAAATGAATGTATCATTTCCCCCCCTCTCACAATTCCCCTTTTCCGTCGACCCCTCGACAGAGATGTTTACAGATAGCTATCATTCCCCCTCTTTTTCACATTTGCGCTTGGACATGTTTCAAAAGACCGGGCCTTTTCATCTCTCCTCTCGCTGTGAGGAAATTTGCTCCTTAATGGCTTTCAAAACAGGAAGCGCAGACAATAAAAGAAGTGAGAAGAACGTTCGCTCCTCGGTACCCGACCACCACCCCCAAAACCCCCTCCCACCCCAGCCGCCCGCCCCTTCCTCAGTCGACGCATCCTTCAGCGGAGCCGAGTGCCGCGGCGTGCCACTGCCGCTGTGCCAAGGTGCCAACTGTGCCAGTCACACTGACCTCCATCTGCAGGCAACTTGATACCATCTCTCCAACCGCCGCGCACTCCCATTGAATGGGTTCGCTCACTCACATTAAAGTCTGAATGCCATTCAAGGCTCAGGCTCGGAATTGTGTTCAGACTTCATGCGCTATTGTATTCTTTGTTCACAGCTGCTGTGTAAAAGGAAGAAAAAAAAAAGAAATCCTTTATCACCCAACCGCATACTAAAAGGCTTGTGGTGGTAGAATTCACATAGGAATACATTACTGCCAATGTGCAAATCCTTCTACTACTGGGCAAATTAGAGTTGATTTTACACAAGTCTTTATCAATGACCCTCAGAGGAGAAAAAAAAAGTTGAACTGCTATGGACCAGCTCAAATTACAATTTAGTACTGGCTCTGGCCAAGTACGAGGCTTACCACTTTAATATTATGTGTAGGTGTGCGTTTACTCATGTTGTATTCATAATTCCGCCTCCTGCAGGGCATCTGTGTCCACCGAGTGCCCTTGAACATGCCATGAGTAGTCTTTCTGCACCTCAACTATAAAGAGACCTGAGAGACAGCTACACATGCTTCCACACGGTATGATAAAACAAACCTTAACCGCACAACTCAACCTCACCAAAGAACTTGCTTTCTTTTTTTTTCGGAGGGGGGAGGGGCGGGATGCTCAGAGGACTTTTATTTCCCTCTCTCTCTCTCTCTCTCTCTCTCTCTCTCTCTCTCTCTCTCTCTCTCTCTCTCTCTCTCTCTCTCTCTCTCCGTCATCTTTGGTTTTTCCTCTCTGGGTAAAACAAATGCACCCCCCCCCCCCAAAAAAAGAAGTAATAAATAAATAAATAAAAATACCCAGCTCCACAACATACTCCCCTCCCTCCTAGCGCGCCATTTCCGTGTATGGAAGTGTTCCCTCCCATTGATTTTCTCCCAGCCTCCTAACACAAGCTGCTTCCTCACTGGTGTCATCTCCTAGTGCCATTCTCTGCTCCGGTGCCGTAATGAACAACCATTGGGAAGGTGGAGAGGAATGGGGAGGAAAAACTGATACATGTGCTCCGAAGTTTCAGCTATTGATTTCTTTTTGATGCAGATGGGGGAGAAACAAGAAAAAAAAAGGGGGAGGAAGCCGCAGTTCAAGGCGGCGGAGAGTCATTTTGATCAACGCTACAGTGCAGCCGCTTGGTAGGGCTGCTCGTGGTAATAGTAAGGCAGAAAGATTGTGTGTGTTTATCTGTGCGCCAGATCGCTTTGTTGTTCATTGCGTTCTGCTTCAGCCTCGTACTTCCACAGGGTCAGCAGGCTCATTAAATGCAGTGACCTCACGTCCACACTCACATCCAAGGTTTGCTTGATAAGGCATTGTCAATGCACTGGCAGAGGCCCGGACAAGTCGTCACTTCCCGCGGAGCGAGGGATAGCGGCGGTTAAAGACAGCAGATTAGGCATCGGTCTATATTTCTATAAAAAAAAAAAAAGCAGACATGAGAAAACACAACAGAGGGGGCAGGACTATGGGTTGACAAAAGCTGGGGAAAGGATAATGAAACGTGCAGCAAAATGAACGAGGGAAAGCGAGAGCGCGAGTAGAAAATGTGGCAGGAGCCTTTCTGACTTCCAATCACTCCAGACAGGATATTGAAACCAATGGCAACAAAGAGGTTTAGGCATAAATCTACAGACGCGGTGGAGGGTGAGCTAGCTGGAGTCTTTTGCAGTCTCTGTTCATTGGCTGTGATGAGCTGCGAGTGCGGCGTCTCATCCCAGAGATTCTGCTCCCTGCTCTGCCAGTCCTCTGTGATGTGTGCCTGTGTCCACTGGGGGCTACAATTAGCCCATCAAACTCATTCCAGCCAGGAATTGGCGCCGCCTTTCCAACCCCTTTTTCTGGCTCTCCGGAGCCTGGGCTCCCCCAAAGAGACAGGCAACTTGTAATACTAGGGGAGGTATTCTTTGAAGTGCCAGGCTCTGGCAAGGCCTTCCTTTTTGCTCGTATCAAGGCTGGGGAGATATAACAATTAAAATGGCGAGAGAGGCAGCTGCTCACTGCCACCTCGTACTTGCACGAACACACGTGTGCAGCTCCATCGCCGTGAGCTCGCCTGCACTCCTAAGACGCTGAACCTCGCACCGAGCGGTGTGCACCCTCGCTATCAGATACGCAGCTCACAGTTCCCTGACAACTGGGACTGTGGTCAAACCGGAGAACAGATATGTGACAGCTGAGAAATGCTCTTCATGTCATTCCTGTACGTCTGGTGCTACTGCCTCTCCTCTGTCCATTGGCTGGCTCTGATTCTTCTTTGAAACTTTTCGCAGAGTCTGTCGCCGTCTGTCAGTTAAAAGCTCCCTGTTCTTCAATGCTAGTGGCTCAGATAGGCTGCTGTGTTATATGACCCCTAGGTTGTGTAAGACACAGCTCTGCTCCTCTCTCTGCTCCAGTGGGGCCTAGTGGCTGACAGCCAGGTAATTACACAGCACTGACTCCCACCTTGGAGAGAAAGGCAAGTCACCACAGACACACAGACAAAGACACGTGCACATGAGGACAAAAGACGTCTATTTTGAATGCAAGAACAGCGGACTACGCAGATCTGAGATCTTCTGGCCACCCTCTGCACATACCTCATATCTCTCTCTCTTCCCTTCTCTTTCTCTCTCACATGCATGCACATATGCGAGCACACACATACGCGAGCAAACAAAGCACACACACACACACACACACACACACACACACACACACACACACACACACACACACACACACACACACACACACACACACACACACACACACACACACACACACACACACACACACACACACACACACACACACACACACACACAGGGGCCCTGACGTCCAGCCAAACACAAGGCCTGCATCATCTCAAGGAGGATTACAATGACTCCAATCTGACCCTGCTTCCCAGCCCGTGTAGAGCAATCCTTCCTGCCTCTCAATGTGTGGTGCGCTGGTGTCTCCAGTTTAAACAGGTGTGTACTCATGCAGATGCACTGAAGCATGTGGTCTGCATTAGCTGCTGCGGTGTAGCCAAACAGAGCACTCACTTGTAACAGGAGTGACAGCCAACATGTCATTTGGGGATTGGAATCTATGCACTTTCAGTTCACTCAGTCAAAGGGGTGGATTTTCCTCCAAATATTACACACATAAGAATGTACTAAAGGAGACTCTGACATTTTGACCACAGAGACAAAACTTAATTATAACAATTATAACAAAAATAACTGCACAATCGTTTGTGCTTAGCCAGGAAATTACCCAATTTGAGTCATGCTCAGACATGTGTTTATTCTCTTTTGCTTGTTTTTAGCATCATCATGATGAAACATTGCATCTGACATCATTCCTCAATCACAACCTTCTCCACATTCAAAAACATCCAAAGGTCAACACGAGGTCTTAACAGTTAAATCCAACGGGGAGCGACTGAGCCCGTAGGACTGGATAATGGAAACTCGGGAGGTAAAAGAACATCTCCCTCTTTTGCCGTTTGTCGATATTTGAAAGCCACAGCGGCAGGCTGCGGTTCTGAGCAGCATTATATTTGAGATCCATGGAGCCACGTGAGGCGAAGCACTAGCTTTGATAGAAGTACCTGAAATATGAAACAAGCAACCCACCAATAGTACAGTAGAAAAGACCACCCATTATAGCCACAAAAAATTTCTAAACCTTTATGTCTATTTCAAAGAGACTAAATATTGTGGACATCCGTTGCTGTACACCAACAACGGTCTTAATAATATAGGTGCTTCATTTCAAAAGGCACCATAAAGTGATTTTTTTTTTTTGCATTGAGAAGGCATGCAAGTAAATTGCACCACTAAACAAAGGGGAAGTCATGCTTTGAGAGAGACCAGGAGGTATTTTCTCCCCCTTGTTGGTTATTCTAGACTTCCTCCAAAGAAGGAATCTTGTTTAAAAAAGAAAAGGGGAAAAAAAAAACTGCCATGGATTCCAGTCAATGCCAGCGAGAATCAAGCGAGCCATTCATGCTGCCAGTTGATTTAGGCACGCCTCGCTACACACCAATCAGCCCGGCCTTGGCCCGCCAGCCAGTCACTTGTCTGCCATTCCAACACAAGATGGAGACAGTGCCAAAAGTTCCAATTAAAATATCCATTTGTGTTGTCGGTGCAGAATAAAAAAAGAAAAAAAGAAAAACCCAAGTACCGGGCTTTTTCGATAGCGTAGGAGAAAATACAACAAAAGCTGCCAAAAGTCTGTGGACAAGCCTAATACAGCTTTCTGTCGACAAAAAAGTAAATAAGCATGACGAGTGTGTGTGTGTGTGTGTGTGTGTGTGTGTGTGTGTGTGTGTGTGTGTGTGTGTGTGTGTGAGTAAGCGAGAGAGAGAGAGAGAGAGAGAGAGAGAGAATGTGCAACGTGCATGCATGGCTGTGCAGGCGTGCGAGCGGGAGCGTCTTGTTATGGAGGAACAGAGCATGTCGCAGATAAGAGGGCGAAGCTGTTCAAAGAAGAAGGCAGGCCGGTAAACCGTGCGCCGATTCGACATCATCGCCTTACTGTCCCTTAATGAGCCTGGAGAGGGAAGCCTGTCTGGTGTCCGTGGAAAAAAAAACTGCTCCTGTCTCGCTCCAATCACACTGCCGGGGCTTTTTATTCAAATCTCTCACACACACAACTGTCATACAGCCACTCCAGCTGCACTGTTGATCTTACTCCGGGAGGATGTTAACAAGACAAATGAATGAATAAATACACAAATAATGCGTTTAGGTAATGTTAATAATGTATGAAATGGAAGCCGTTTTTGACAGTAGCGCTGCAATAAGGATTTTTCCCCAACTTTGGTGACAGGTTTGTTTATTCTTTGCACAGGATGCATCTATCTTTGGAAGGCGCCGTTTGGCCGGGGCCTGGCGCCTGTGTTGCATACGGCTGATGGGAAAACGTTACTTGACCCAATAATTTTGACCCCGCTCCAATGTCAGTAGTTCATTTTTTTATGGAATTGAGCCATCTTTGCCCTGAGTGAGCACCTAAGCCGTCCTGCTCCCCATCAACGGCACAGAAACCAGCGGCCGGCTGCACCACCTGTTCATAAATACAAACTTTTCCTCGCTGAAACTTCAACGTAAGTCGCAATTCACGCCGTACGAAAATCATTGCATTTACTAGTTCTTCTAACAAAGAGCTTAGTGGTTAAATATTTACACCCACCAACTGACAAGTGTGGCGGTTGAGAGCCAACAGTAGAACAATTTTTAAGCTTGCCAAAAAACAAGCTCACATACGGCGACAGCAAGACAGAAAGACAGCTCGCTTAGAGCCCTTGTAAGAAATATTTTTAAAAATGGGAGACACCATTTGCAATCAATAGGTTTCATGTGATGAACAAAATCCACTTGAAATATTTGATGACGTGGAAATGTATGTATGCCTGAAATCGATTCAGGTGTGGGAAAATAATGACGTACTGACAAACGTGAGGCAGCAGTGCACTTCCTTATTGACATAGTTGAATTTGTTTGGAGTGGCTGTATCTGTGCTTGTCTATTAACCACTTGCACACTACTAGGGCTTAAGTAGCTAGGACAGTCCCTATGTTTCAGTGGTGCAACCCAAAATAGTAAATCCATCCGTCCATTATCCAAACTGCTTATCCTGCTCTCAGGGTCGCAGGGATGCTGGAGCCTATCCCGGCAGCCATTGGGCGGCAGGCGGGGAGACATCCTGGACAGGCCGCCAGGCCATCACCAGTCAGGGCCAACACACGCACGCACGCACGCACGCACGCACGCACGCACGCACACACACCTAAGGACTATTTAATACAGCTGATTCACCTGACCTGCATGTCTTTGGACTGTGGGAGGAAACCGCAGCACCCGGAGGAAACCCATGCAGACATGGGGAGAACATGCAAACTCCACATGGAGGATGACCCCAGATGACCCCCCAAGGTTGGACTACCCCGGGACTCGAACCCAGGATCTTCTTGCTTTGAGGCGACCGCGCTAACCACTGTGTCACCTTGCCGCCCTAAAATAAAAATCTAAAATAATAAATATTATTAAATAAATATAAAATAGTACACATAAAATAAAATAGTAAACACCTAAAACAGTAAATCATGACTTAATTCTGACACCAACTGTAGCGAATTCGGGGGGCAGCCCGGAACCGTCGCAGCCGGGACGCGAACCTGAGTCTCCCGCACCACGGGCGACTACGTTAACCAGTCGACTAAAGGGTCCAACCCCCAATGAAAATCCTGTTTTCCAATCTCACAATCATGTTGTCCAATCTGATGTCAGAAGTGGGATGGTGAGACCGTGAGGCCATCGGAAGCACGTGCACCCAGAGGCGTTAGGGAGCTGATATGCACTTCCCGAAGGAGGGGGTTTATGTAATGATCACATATGACTAGACTCGCTAGCCGGTTGGCTAACGGGTCGGACCCTTTAGATAGCCCTGTGACGGCCTGGCGGCAAGTCCAGGGTGTCTCCCTGACTGCCGCCCAATGACTGCTGGGATAGGCTCCAGCATCCCCATGACCCTGAAAGCAGGATAAGCGGTTTGGATAATGGATAGATAGATAGAATTTAATTCTAACTAGTAAAGTTAGCAATTGAGTAACTGGTGCAACCGTCCGGGTCTCATTTTTCCCCCTGAAACACATAAAGGGCAATTTCCTAGGCCATGCAATTAGGGGTGATCTGTTAGTGAGCCTGCATATGCACACCTGCGTAGGTTTACAAGAACAGGCAGACTGCAGCATCACCTGCTTCACTGAGTGTCCCAAATTTCCAGGGCTATTCAAAATAAACAGGAAAAGAAAACACTCAGAACTGACTGTGAAGGAAAATACACCTCACATCAAATTCCTTCCTGGGCCCAAGACAAAAGAAGGGCCTGGCGCTCAGACAACGCCGACTACACAGTCTGGAAGACGGCGAAGAAAAAAGTGACTACACGTACACATCAAAACCACAGGCACAACAAATCTAAGAGGAGTTCAGAGATACCTTCACTGGAACTGCTGAGAGGAACAGAATCAAATAAATTGAGGGTTAGTCTCGTTCAGATTGGCTTGACAAAAAACCTGAAAACAGTGTCAGGAAAATATAAAGGGGGAACTGAGGGGGACAATGCATAATGATTCAGAGAGAAGATACCGCGTTTAACCATCCTACCCCCGTCAAAATTGAACCCCTCTGTGTGTGTGTGTGAGAGAGATGGGGGGGGGGGGCAAATTCAAGCCAGTTTAAGTGCTTCCTTCAAGGTGTAAAGTTTTGATTGTGAAAGTGTGTTAAGTTGCAGCAATTGACTGAATTTGACCTTTTGACTGTTGATAATGATTCCCAGTACCTTGAAGAATCGACTTGGATAACCTTTATTTTCCTGGGTTGCAAATCCTGGGTCCTGGGATTGCTGATAAAAACAGCAGACCACTGAGTTGATTCCAGCACCCCCCCCCCCCTCCGCCAAGAAGTCCCTTTACACACCTGGCAAACTGATGCATTTTCGTCATGTCAATCTCTGCCCTGTCCTACAACCACCTCCATATTGTCACCTCTTCATTTCAAACTTAAACCAAAAAAATAGAATATAAAATAAAATAAAATAAAAAATGGTGGGTGGACTAGAATACATCAGTGCGTTGCTATTTTTGCATATTATTATTAAGGACCGATAACAGAATGTTGTAAGAAAAGTTACAGCACCTCATCTTGAGGGAATAACACCAGTTTTCCAGCGGTTTGGTGTGTTTTGTTTAACTTTTACCAAACAAAAGGCAGTGATTTCGTGGAGTCCGAGCACAACATAGCCACAAACATACACATATATACGTGCAGAGGACGTACACTTGCATGCATGTGCGTGCACACAAGGAGAACGCATTGAGAACAGTGAAGAGCCCAAACTGCCCTCGTTTCTGCAGTCCAGCAGTGGATAGTCACTAAATCACTTCACCCGGTTCTCAAAAGTTCACTTGCAAACTTCCTGGAAAAGGGAGCTGACATTTCTGAGGAATAACAAAGAGTGTTACTGAAAGCAGTAACATGGTGTATAATCCCCCACAATTTTGCCTCTTACCCGAGTGAGAACGGTGAGTTATGGGAGGGGCGGGGGGGGGGGATTTCATCAAAAACAAATCACTGGTTCTGCATACGGACGTGTGTTGACTATGATGTGATTACTAGGATCTTATCTCTACGGTCAAATGTCAATGTGTTTGCCTGCACCAAAAATCCTGTGTGATAAAACCAACACAATTCTCCGAATGTTACTCAGGTATGCGGGATGCATAGCCCGAGCCCCAAAACTACCAAACAGGGAATCGAGAAAGGAATCATCCGAGTTTATTTGCCACGTGTTGTTAAAGGTCCCATTAAACGGCATTGAGAGGGACACGAACATCTGCAATTTGATGTATATCTGAATGACACCGAATGGTCCATGTGGGATTTTGTAAGAAGATGGAGATTGGTTTAACTAAAAGGCGACAATGGCTGGGCATTTTTAGGAGAAAATGGACACTGATATACGATCGGCTAGTTTCATTTGGTGGTGGAAGATCACTAATTTTCTTGCTTCAAGTTCATTGGACATTTTAGAGCGACTTTACTAAAAAAGATTACTGTATCTGTCAGGAAGCAAAAAACATTGTTCTTATAAGGACAAAAATAAAACAAAAATTTGTAATGAATTCTGCGAACGGATGTAAATTAAGTGCAGATAAAAAGAGTTAACAAGAACGAAAACTCATTTTTCATTTTATGGGACCTTTAACAGTGTACTTCCCCTTCCCTTTCCTCTCTTCCCCTCGTGTCCACTACCAAGTAGGCGTCCTCCTCTTTTGTGTCTCAGCTGAAACCTCAATCCCTTTCCATACTGTTGCCGAGAAAAAGGAGGTCACAGATTGCCTTACCCCGGCCCGGAACATTATGGCCATCGTCCCCCTGCACCCGCCAATCCCCCTCAACCTCCCACCTACCCTCTGACCCATCATCCACCACGACTAGCCCCTCTCTCCCTCGAACCTCATTTCATTACCATAGTGAAACCCGCCACACCCCCCCCTCTCCATTTCACCCCCCTCTCGACTCCCACCCTTTTCCGTGCCCTCAGCCCAGTGCTAATTGGTAAATCTGTTGAGCCATGCCAGCCCCAACAATGAGACACCTGGAGTTCTGTCAAAACAAGTTTCCCTGTGAAACAGCCTCCTGCGTTAATACAGTAGCATAGGCGCTGCTGTCTCCGTCGCTGCTTGCAGCCTAGCCAAGAACTGAGCTGGGGAGAGCTGACATACTGGAGGAGGGATCTTACAAGCCGGGCCGCATACCGCTGACTTTGGATGCAATCTATTAGAGAATGAGTCGCCATAAATTGGGTTGCAGATCAGTATCGCTCGTGAAACTTGATCCTAATTCTATGTCATCATGAGCGGAGTACAACAGTTGAAAACCATGTGCTTACTTTTGGATCATCTATATGCTACTGTCCACATTACAGAGACCAGATGACTGTTTATATGGGTGGAATGTGCTTGCATATATGTTCATGAAATGGTGACAACCTGAGTTGACCCGGTTGTGTGGACCACTTGTATGCACAACTAGACTGAGCTACACTGTGACTTGCATACCTTAGGTGCTAGTACACTTCATATAGACCTACAATGGTGCACACAAAGGCATGTTTGTGAGACACAAACAGAAAGATAGACAGGCAACACCCAACAGATCCTGCCCTACCTTGCCAAACAAGTTCTGGCAAAGGCATTTGTACAAGAGATGGGCGAAGGGCACTTGTGGAGCAAGTTGAAACGATGCAAGAATTTTTTTTTCTTCTTCAAATGCCATCACAATAACACTGTTTTCTTATTTTTTATGGATAACTTTTCCAATGCTGGGACGGTCCAGTCCCTACGGTGTACTCAAAAATCAAGTAGTTGATCAATAACAATACTGAAGTGTTTTTTTTTCTCCTCTAGTGTCTCAGGTCCTACAATAAGTAATGACAATGGGCAAAACAATTCACAGCTTGCTGATCCTCTGAGAACAAAATCAGCATTGTTGTTCAATCACGGCTGACTTCATCATTAAGCTTCTCTCCATCAATTCTCCTCCTAGTGACACTACAGTCAGTTCTCAGTGACAAAACAAAATGACATGTAATTAAACCAAGAAACAGCATTTCTAATTTTTTTGGATTCACTGGCTTTACTTGAGCCATAGAACTTCCAATCCATTCTTGAGAAAGGAACAAGAAACCTGACCTCAGGTTATGTCATCTTCAAACATAATTTTTAACAAGTGTGCATTCTATGTGTTCTCTGAACTATAGATATTGCTAATATATGTATGCATGCATGTATGTTAATGGTTAATGTTGGATGAGAACACACACGCACACACAGTAATCAATGAACTCCCTGACATCTTGCCACCATCCATTTGGATCCAGTTGCTATCAATTAAGAGAGCCCACCACACCATTTCTTTCCACCAGATAAGCCAACTACTTTGTGAACAGAAAATACCGAGTCTTCAAGCCACCAACCTTTTTGACAACAGCTCCAAGCACTAAAAGAGACGCTGCTGTGGCGCTGTCCCTTGAGACACTGTACATGGCTGTCACCAATCTTTGGGGATGGAATTTTTTTTTTGGAGCCAGGCTTACACCGTAGAGCTGCGAGTGGTTCAATGGTCCCTGTCCATTCAGCAGTATGTTCTTTGGCTCCGAAGGTCCAGAACAATGCCCTCTTTGCAACTGTCTGCAAAACCAACTTAAACCAGAAAAGCCCAGGAGTAGCACCCAGGTTGCTGCACGTCAAGACAATGTGAAACCCGGTGAATGTTTGCATCCCTACGGTGCTTAAAACTACTGCAAAAGCCAAACAAGAGTACACAACTATAGGAAACGCTATGCAAGAAAGAAAACCTGACTGCAATTTGAGGCCGGAACATATCTGTGAGCATGTACAGGTTTTGGTGCTAGCATATTGATTGCAAGTGTAAGTGAGGTGTGCCCAAACCAAATCAACAACAACAAAACTTTAAAAAAAAAACACACAACAAAAAAACATCTGGATTGACAATTTAGACACAACAAAGCACATCAGCAACAAAGCAGCAGTACTCATTTAGCACAAAGCACAGCACAGCATGATTATCATCATCACTGGGATTTAGGTTAATCACTTTTTTTTTATTCAAATCATTATCAATTATCAGTTAATTTGTGTGTGGCATCAACCAAAAAAATCTAACAAGATAATTTTGGAATTCAAAATTCTCTCACCAACTGAAATTGGTGAAGGCTCAGATCTGACTGTCCGGGGAATTCCAAGCAGAAGGGCCCCTGAAAGGCAAAGACGGACGTTCCCAAGTCACACAATTATATCAGCTCTCTTTCTCTCTCTCCTTCCCTCACTCATATGCACACACACACACACACACACACACACACACACACACACACACACACACACACACACACACACACACACACACACACACACACACACACACACGCACACACACACACACACACACAAACACACAAATCCTAGCCCACCAGATTTTATGCAAAAGGAACTGTTCTCAGTAGAAATAATGCATCCCCTTGCCTTTTCAGTTATTTAGCCTACCACTTCCTCTCTGCTGGCTCAGCTTTCTCCAGGGTGTATGCTCGGGCCTATTATTACACACTTTACACAGAGAGAATAGGAAAACACTGGCTCTGACCTGGTTACATGGCTGTTGTACTGGCTGGCTAGTTGTTAAGGCAATATTTCACTTTAGTAGAACATTTTCACTTTTCAGCACTGCAGACGTTTCAGGGGAAGTCAACCTCCAACACGAGCTGCTCTGGAGTTTAGCTGTCATCACTTTAGTGTACAAATCCCATCCACCACTTCCAATATAGGTATTTGGAATTTCTTTTTAATATTCGTGCATGATCCAGGACACAGAAATAAAATTGTATTACTTCAGAAATATGTTGATAAAAAACAATTATATTAACTCAGCTGAATTTTCTCGTTAAAATTATTTGCAATTCTAGCCTCGGTTTGTACTGTGAACTCTAAAACAATGAAAATGTTCAAAGTGAAATATCATTTTGAAATACCACTTGCCTTCACTGCCTGGTTCAAGTACGACTGTGTCCTACGGGGAAATAAATGATTCGGGCAGATGAACCTGAGAAGATTTGTATCTGTGGCTCTTAAGAGTGGAATCAGATCTCACGTCACACAGGAAGATATTAGGAGTTGACGGGGGGAGGGGGGGGAGCAGGTTGGGAAAGGAGGAAAAAGGAAGAAAAATTGAGAAGGGAGATAAAGAGTTCACGTGTTGCGTTTGCAAAAGAAAAATACACCACGCTCAACTCAGTCACACAGACACATGCACGGAAAAGCCACAGGGCACTTAATTAATGTTGGGCCTCCGCCGCTCATTCTCGGTTAAAAGCTACTGGACACCGCACTCATGTCTTGTGTGTCAAGCCAGGACACACTAGAAAACTTTACATGTGCAGCATACATAGTGGGGTGTAGTTACTGTTGTCACACACACACACACACGCGCGCACGCACATGATCCCTGTAAATCAGTATGTCCAAAATACAGTCACATGCCCGGGGTGACATCAGTTCACACAGGTTATGGAACGGCCAAATATCAATGTAAGGACCTTCTCTTTCTCTGACGCACACACAACCACAGGATAAAGCTGCTATTCAGATCTCCTACAATCAGATGATGTCGTTATGGAACAGCTTAAGGGTGTTTGCAAATTGAATATAAAAAAAAAATCTAGACAAAAAAAAAAAATTTGTGAAAGTGAGGTATTAGTCTCAGGAAGTCGGGAAGATGCATTCAGAGTGTTGGTTGGAGTTTTTTTTTTTCTCCGGGACCTTGACCATTTATCGAGAAAATGCCTCCGTTTCAGTTTTTCCGCAGTCCTCCAGACTGCCCGTTAGTTTTATTGCATTTAATGAAAACTTAACAATAGCATGTCTCGCAGCTAAATAGGAACCTTCTAGCTTAAAATGTCAAGGTATTTCTTTTAAGTCTGTCGCAGAACAAGACTTTTCTGCATGTTTTGGTTTTGTTGCTGACTGAACCAACACAAACTGCATTGTCTGAGGGAACAACTGGCCATCCAGACTGCTGGACAGAAACAATGGCTGTCTGCGGTGCTCTCATTTGCCTTGTCACAGCTCCCAGGACTGACACCACGTCTCGACACCCTCAGATTTTTGGCGAAGCTGATGATGTAAGCGTGACCCTGCACCACCACCGCTTTCTCGTGAGACACTGAGAGACGGCGGACAGACACAATGGTCTCTGTATGAGGTTAAGAGCTCAAGCAAACCATGTTTCACCACCATCTCAAAAGATCCAAAAAATTGACCGCCACATAAACTCATTCAGAAGTCAGTGAATTTCAAGAAAGACTGGGGTGGGATGGAGCGGTAAGATGACAGCAACTGACAACAGAGAGAGAGGGAGAGGAAATGTTATTGACAATTGTTAAAGATGGAAACAGAGAGAGCAGCTAAGGCCAGATTGAGGTTTTGTTTTTTGCCTAGGTGTTAATATTGTAGTTTCTGCCATTGTGCATATTGGTAATGATGTCATTTTACTCACTGGCTTCATTGTGGAGATTTTGGACATGGGACCAGGGCTAGACAACTTAACAATGACGTCTTCAGGGGCAATGAAATGCAAGCCTTGATACTACCCTTTCAACAACAACAAAAAAACCATAGCACTTTAGTTTCCTAACTGAAGAGGCTAACCGACTGTGTTCATTATCTATGACCTCTCCACTGTGCTGGCTGGAGAGTTAGTCGGCGGTTACAATACCTATGGTAAGTATAGGCTGGTCATTGGTGCAAGCTGAACCAGGGAATAACTCAGCATTGCAACTGACCATTGATAATGTTGGGTATTTCGAGTATTAACTTTTAACTTGCACTTTCATTTTCATTTCCGCATGAGGTTTAGATAATTGGGTTAAACTTGACTTGTCTGATGCCCGAATTCAGTTGACCCATTGGAAACTGTTGTAAAGCTGTGTCCAGCTGTGGTCCCCTATCCAAAATCTTTAAAATGAAGTCGGTGAGTCAAATGATATCATAACCAATATGCATGATGGTAATATCTATGAAAAATAGATATTTTTACAACTAAGGTTGTAAAAAACACGGAACTATCCTTTAAGCCTTCTAGGTAAAATTTGAGGGCCGCAGTGTGGGTGGTGCCAGATAACCCCAGGGCCGCTCATTAACAGTGGAGAGGGCAAGGCCTCCCGGAGCCAAGACGCCATTGTCTTTTCAGCCCAGGTGCATGGCCCATTCAGACCACAGGAAGTCCCCTTTATTCCTTTATCCCTAAATGGACAGAGAAGTGGTCAAGGCAATTCAATGTGACCCTGGCTCTGTCTATTCTAACACTGACCAAGAGTACCAGTTGCTTGGCCAGTCAGTCCTCAGGGCCCTTTGTAGAGATCCACACATGCATTGTGGCGTACACGTCTGAATGCTTGGCTAGAAAAGAAAAAGAAAATCTATTGATTTTCAGTTCTGGTTTTTATCATATCAAAACAAGTCAGTCCTTTTCAGATGCCCTCCTTTGCAGCAGGCATTCTTTCAGAGAAACAAGTGAGAGTGAATGGAAAAAAAATAAGCACGTTCATTGGTTGTAAAAGCTCAGGTGGGAGGTCTTGTCGGCTGTAAAAATGGGCAGATTCCATCACTTCCTCCACGCTAATTACCATACACTCGGAGCAAGCCCCCCCCCTCCCTGAGCACAAGCTTCACTACTCCCGAACACACACACACACACACACACACACAAACAGAGGCACAGTTGGGAAATGGTTAACACTCCAGCCATCTCCTGCTGCCAGTGAAAGCCTAGAAAACAATGGACACATTGTCCAACCAGGGTAAGGCTCTGTGTGTGTGTGTGTGTGTGTGTGTGTGTGTGTGTGTGTGTGTGTGTGTGTGTGTGTGTGTGTGTGTGTGTGTGCGCGCAAGTGCATGCGTGCGTGACTCTCCAACATGTGCATGTTTCTGCCCCAATTCCCATAAATACCAATTTAAGAAACATGATTCGAAATGTTTGACTTGCACCAACATGGCAAAATCCAGATTGTTCATATGACTAAAAAGAAAAAAAATTAAAAAAAAGTTTCTCCTTTTTGCGTACCATTTAAAAAGAAAAAAATCCCTGTCAAATAAAGAGATAGATGATGTGAAGGGCCTTCTAAACCAAATGATGTCAGGGTTTTACCGACTACGACCATGTGTCCCACTGGGACCATTATAGCATTGTAATGCAACTGATGACAACGGATGAAAAGATTCGCTGCCTTGCATGACTATTCATGCGAGCAACATACCGACTTGAGGGAGTAAATTCACAAAACGGCATTATGACAACATGTTATTCTGTGAAACAGCAATAATTACCATCTGAACAGCAGTGGGCACTGTGGGAGTGGGCACACACGCACACACACATATACCCATAACCCTCCGCAAATCTGTCACAGATGTGTTTTAAGATCCCTCGTCTACCAGCTGTAAGCTGCTACCAACGAACCACATACACTTTTCAAGTCAGTGATGTAGAGTTAAAACAATAAACGCCAGCTTTGCGGACCTACAACTATTCTCGATATTTCTCTCAGAAGCTGTGTGAGGCGTAAAACAAAATAAAAGTGTTTCTGCCCGAGTCTCTACCTCAAAAAATACACATCAGTCAGCACATAAATATTGAATAACTTTCAGCCAATGGCATAAAAGTTCAGCGGCGGTGGGATTTGAGGCTGCCTGAGGGGGTGTCAGACACTTCAAAAGGTCCTGCATGGCCCCCTTTGAGGGCATGGTGGACAGAGGCATACAACGTGCCCTCAGAAAGACTGGCCTGTGTAAGGTCACTTCCTCCTTCCTCAGCTGATTCTCCGGCATGCTGCCTCGCCTGCGCCCTCCAACCAGACACGACAGCAGCGTTTCACCTGTCTGTGCCTCTATCCATACTCTCCTTTCCATGCCAGTTTTTTTCCCGTATCGTCAGTTATCTAAACTGCGTCTTTCAGTTGTTGTTTCGACCATCTAAGGGTCACTTGAACTCCTGCTCACTCTCCTTATCTTGCAGGGCTATTGACTGGGCCTTATCACTGCAATAGGGATTGCAGGCGCTCAGGGCGGGGGACAGGTCGAGGAGCCAACGTATTCTTACTCATTTGGAAGCAAATGAAACTACTGTTTATGGCCCAAATTATTGATAAGAGGATCACGTAGTGGAACATGGAGGCCATCTTGGAGGGGGAGGGGGGTGCAGATCGGCTGACTGAGTGACAACCAAGGGGTCCGTGTGGCATTATCGCTGGCATTCTCAAAGTTGTCCACTGTAATCCGTCTTGTCAATACACTCCACACGTGTATGATGCAAACCAGGGAAACATTCAATCAACCTCCTCAGTCAGAGGTGGAGGAGAAGAGCGGGGTGGAGAGAGCGCCTAGAATACAAGCGGCATTTCACATTCAATTTGATCACTCTCACACAACAGCAAGTTATGTGCCTGTGCAGCAACGCCTCTGATCTTACCAGCCAGGGTTCTCGATCAAACAAATCACAAATCGTGCCAATCAATCTTAAGAAACAAATAAATAAACAAACCAGCAATGTAAAGCTTGTTATAGACGTCTACTGAGACGTTAATGCACTTTGAAAAGCGAAGCAATTGAACTGCAACCACTGCACTTGTCTGTTGTCTTATCAAACTTCTTGTAAAAGTGAACGGTAAAGCAGGAGCCAAGGAGGGGGTGGCGTGGTAAGTATTTACAGCCATATGACTCATAGCAGGATAAAACCTCAGGTATTTACCTGCAGCTTTTGCTGCCTATGACCAGCTTAATGACTTCAGAGGATATAGGATTTTTTTTCCTTTTGTCTTTTTGTTATTTTTCCCCTCAGCGTCTCTTAAAATAACCGAGAGAGAAGGAGCCCCCTGAACTCTGTAATATAAAAATAACACTGACATCGCAGCGGAGGATAAGGAGGGCCCGAGTTGGGTTTGTTTTGTTCAGAATAACACTGTCATCATCGCTTCTCGTCTTAAACACAACTTTTGACAAGGTTTCTGTTTCAAATAAACAGCCCTGTCGACTCCTGCTATTTTAAGCCATGCTTAACTTAAATGGGCAAAATACCAACGGAGGCCTGTCTTGCCAACATTTCCTTACTGCTGAAGTGGAAAGCCTTTGGGATGGTATTTATTGTGGACCATAAAACTAACTCCACTGATTAAATTTTAAATGTAACTCAGAAGGATAGGGCAACATAATGTAACCCACGTGACTAAAAGCATCACTTCCTCTGAGGAAGCTCTACAACCACAATGGATTACAATTGCTTTGCTCAATACAGTATATAAACATAAGGGTCTGCTATTAATGTCAAGATTTGGTACTCGGCTTTCACCACGAAACACATCATATTCATGGCTGGTATGGACTTCCATCGAAAATCATGATGTGTCTTTAAAGTTCACTTTTTCACAACTACACAAGCAAGACGAAGAACTCCACACAACAGCGACAACTCCACCGATAACGGCCAAGGGCATTAATGGTCACCTTGCTGAAGCCTTACTCTCATTGATATTTCCGGCCAGCTAACCCTGTGACCACAGACATACACCTCCCCATAGTCAACCTAGCCTATGACGTCAATAAAACTTAAAGATAAAACCAGCTATCGAGTTCATGCTCAGCTGTTCACTATAGAGCTGAAGATATTGCCTGAGGGTGGATGCTCTGTTATATATATGTACTGTATATACCCCTATGGTTATCCAGCCTATTCTACCAGTGTGCGGCTCCAGCTATATGGATACAGTAAACAATGATGAAGCAGAACACCCATGCTTCCCTCAAAGACAGCATGTTAGTAGTTTGGCGTTAGGACATTCTCGCTAAAAAAATAAAAGTTGTCCTCATGATGTTACCTTTAAATAATTATCAGTACAGGGCTGTGTAGTGCCTTTCGTTTTCTCTGAGGTTAATAGCAGCGTGGATGTCCAAAGAGCAACTGCTGCACCTGCCACATCGGCAGCTACCAATTCCACTTGCTGAACACTCACTCACAGTCAAAAGCTTTACTTTCGAAAAGCATTCGCTGAATTTGGATGCACAAAACTTACGTCACCAAACTGTGTACGCATATATGGCCTTGTCCTTTGAGAAAAAAAATAGCTTGATGTATTAGTTGCTGTGTTTTAAGGGGAAAGACAAGTCTACTTATTCTTCCGATTAGTCAAAGACATCCATTCAGTAGGAGGTTTATAGGGGGAAAAGGGGAGGGTTAAAACCCTGAAGTTTAATCATAGGTCAAAGGAAGACAGGAGGGTTGGTCTCTGCATAGATGTGTGAAGAAGAGCTGAGGAGAGGGGAGAAGGACCGAGCGGAGTGTTACTTACAACGATGTGTGCCGGTGATGGGGACCTGGCATCTTTAAGTGCTTGTCTACTTTGGAGACCTCCTGGTTGAACATCTAGCAGGGGCCATTTCATCTGTAGATACTGAATGGCAGAAAGGGAAACAGAATGGAAAGAAAGAAAGAAAACAAAACATGTTAACAATGCAGAAAGCAAAAACCAAAAAAAAACAAAAAAAACAAAAAAAACAAAAAGGGACAAAAAGGGAGTCGACACTCTTGATGATTGCATGGGTTTGGAAACGTAAAAACATGGAGGGGCAAAGAAAGAGCCTGACACTGATGGCACATGGAATGAGAATGGCCAGGAACATGCACCTGAGAGTTCAACAGGAGTGCATACACAAGTTTCCGAAACCAAATTTTAAAATACTTGAACAAACGGCAAAAAAATTCGTTTCTTTAGTACTGACTACTCAAGTGAGTGGGATAAGGAACATAACGCTCTAAATAAAGACTTTTTTTTCTATGTCTGAAGGAGATTGTTGAGAAGTGACGTCTGAAGAAGGGAAATTTGAGGTCATTCAAATTTGTGGGGGGATGATGTGCATAGCCTATGGCTTTAGCATGATGTAATCCCATAAATGTGACCATTGTAGACAAAGTGACTTTTACTGGCAGCCACCAACTCCATAGACAGGTTAAACTGTGGTGTCTCGACGAGGTCCTTTATGGCTAATCGCCTGGCTTCACCCATAAATGATTGACTTGGCTTCTATCTTAAGTCCCCCCCCCCTCCACACACACACACACAGAGGCAGAAGGAACAGGCTAATCAGAAATAGAGGTCATGAGAAACAGCTGTCTGTGTTATAAGATTGGGTGGAGCCCTTAGCATCTGTGTACATAAACTGCATTGACATCTACCAAAAATCAGCATCCACCATATTCATTTCTGTGGCGTGAACAGGACAGACATTATTTTCCTCTTACATTGGTCAATAATCACAAACCTCAGAAAGA